>NW_015159752.1:294731-339661 GCF_001447785.1 Gekko japonicus
CTTTTCCTCTTTCCCTTTGCCTGACAATCCCCACATCCTCACCCTTCTACTTGGCTTCCTTCTCTCCTTCCCATAGAGGCACCAGCATAACTTTTAGCTGCTCCCCCTTCTTCAGCTATATTATTTATCTCTTCCTTCTACAGAATGGGGACCCGAGCAGCTTTCTTCATTCTCCTGCCCTCCCCCGTTTTATCCTCAGGGGTGGCCTGGGAGTGGGGGGACGGATGAGGAACCCACCTGACAAGCCCATCCACGGCCAGGTGCCGCCTCCCTCGCCTCAGGCAGGCCTCGAGCAGGCCAGGGACTCCCCTCCCTTGTCTCGTGTGGGCCGGATGCTGGTTGCCTCCCTTGCCTGCCTTGGCTGTGCCACGTGGGCACCACCCTCCCCTCACACAGGGGGCTTGGCTGGGTGCCATTGGGCTCAGCAGAGCTGGGTGTCGCTACGTGCCTTCCCTTGCATGATGCTCCGTTGGGCGGAGCGGGATGCTTCTGCCTCCCTCGCCTCGTGTGGGGCTCAGCCACACACCGCCGGGCACCGTCCACCCTGCCGTGCACACAGCTCAGCTGGGCCAGGCACTGCCGTCTGGTCCCGCTTGCGTGGGGCCAGGCGGGGCCCCGGCAGCTGCTTTGCTCCATTCAGCACCTGCCTGAGCTGGGCACTGTCAACTGACTGCCCCCCTCCTCTATGCAATCCAACGCATAGTTGCTACTTAAATGGAAATGTCATCCATCTGTGCACACAGTTCTGCTGAACAAAGCCAATCAGAGGAAATTTAAAGATGCAGTAAACCCCCCCCCCCCCCAAATATCAGTCAACAAGTGCCTGGTTATGGCTGCCCAAAGAACCAGCTGAGCTGCCTCGAGCCACACGAGAAAGGCGGAGTATGAATATTAAATAAATACATAAAATACCCCCCCACACACACCCACTTTCTTGCAGCAAAAACAATGGCATGGATCCCAACCTCCCTTTGCTCTTGTGCTTGAAGAAAACGGAGAGGGTATTTGTGGCTAATTCCCACCTTGACCCCACAGAGTGTCCCCCCCATGGGTGCGCAATCTTGGGGTTCATAGACGACTTGGGGGGTTGCTGTTTATGCCGTGTTTGAAGGAGAATTCTGGAAACTACATTTTACCTCACCCGGCCAAAGTAAAAAAAAAAAATACTTCCCAGGATTAATTGGACCAGGCTCAGGAAGACTCTGAACAAGCATGGCGCTGGGTAACGGGAGGAGCCCTGAGCTTTAGGCCAGCCGGCCTCCTAGCCACCACACACCCTCCTCTGCTTAGAGGCTTTCTGAACTGGGAGGTCTCTATGCTTTTATTCCGCAATTATGCCATTAATGCCTTGAGCACCAGACTTTAAATGACAGAGCTAAGGGGGGGGGGAGAGTTGAACAAGAGCTCACTGGACCTCCACATGGAACAGGACCTCCACATGGAAAAGGGAAAATAGTTATCATTTCGTAGTCTTTTCTTTGATGTGGCAGCTTTTGAATTCTGCTCCCAGAAGGAGAGCTCATCACAAAAATCCATCACAGAACACATATAACCTGACATAAGAAGTAATGTGAGGGTGACCCAACATCAAATATATCCTCTTTAGACAGTGAAACAAACCAGAGAGATACAAACACATTTCTATGAGTAAGCACCACTGAACATGCCTGAGTAGGCGTCTAAATAGATCTGCTTAGGATTGCTCTTAAAATCTGCTAGTTATTAATGAAGGTTGAACTTCGCTTAAAAAATAATGAAGGATCATTCAAGAAATGTCACTAAGATGTGCCTACAGGAAACTCTTCAGGGGGGGAAAGTGTTCAGTGTAACCTTGCTTATAAATATTGAATCTGACTGAGCTAATATTCTTATACAAGTATCTGGGGGGAGTGACTTACGTGAACTGCTGCCAAGATGCCCCCCGGAGGATATCCTCCCCCCACAAACAACAGTGCCCCCAAGTTGGCTTGTGAGGAAGGAGAGAGGGACTCGGCCATGGGGCTAGAAAACATTGTTCCCAGCCTTTCGTGAGGAGAGGGGCCCTCAGAAGAGCCTGGGGGGCCCGGGTTAGGGTGGCCAGCTCTGGAGTAGGAAATGGTGCCCGGAGATTCTGGGAGGCAGAGCCTGAGGAGGGCGGGGTTTGGGGAGGGGAGGGGCTTTCAGTGGGGCAGAATGCCAGAGAGAGTCCACCTCCCGAAGCGGCCATTTTTTCCAGGTGCAGCCGGGGGATCAGTTATAATCGCGGGAGGTCTCCAGGCACTACCCGGAGGCTGGCGGCACCCGTCCCAGGGGATACGCACGGCCAGTGGGGGGAGGGAAGAGTCGCCTCAGAAGGGGCCAGGAAGCAGGTGGGTGGAGGTATCGGGGGCAGGCACCGCTGGCCATGTGGTTCTGACACACCAGCACAATTTGATCCTGAGATTTCTTGCTGAAATTGCTATGTAAGGAAAGGGTTGAATACACAGTGGACACAGGGAAACTTACCTAAGGAAATAGGGGAACACCACGGGAAATATGAAATAGAGGAGAAATAGGCAACCCCCCAAATTCATAGTACTATGAAAGAACCAAGAAAAACAGTAGGGAGGCACCAGCCTTGCCAGTCTTAGAGTAACTCCATGTCTACAACAGACTGCCACATGAGACATAATGCACTTTGGGAAAATGTCTTCTGCTTCATGGTTCTCTATCTGTCTCCAGCAAAGCCAATATTATCACTGCTGTTCCCTGTATGTACTATACCCTTTTCCTATAGCACAAGCTGGGACTTAAAGGAATTAAGCCAAGAAATCTGCATCCTGGAACTGGTAATACTAAACGGACATGTGCGCACTCCTTTGCAGGACGACATTTCATCTTTACAAACAGGCAGCCAGACAGCCTCTCATCATTTTCCATGTTAAACGCGAAAGGCACCGAGAGCACGAGACAGAATTATTTGCTTCTGGATCAGGAGTGCAATTCCCCCATGAGCCCTGAAAGAACAAGCATCTAGCTGACTGAATTTGCTGTTCTATGTTTAACATTTTAAGCACACGATAGTGAATGAACTTTATTTTACCATGTTTATTTAACCAACTGGTAATGGAAGTCTTGGATGAAAAGGTCACGGCTTTTTGAATCAGCCTAACTGCATAATTTTCAGTAAACCCAGTTTCAGCATCAGGGACCGACGAGAAAAGACCTTGTGAAACCCATGAATGGACCTCGGGCTGCTCAAATGGGCATCACCACCCTGGGTGGGCGGGGCCTAAGTGGGCTCAGGGTTGCCCCTGAGTGGAAGGGTGGTCAGCCCTTCCCTCACCCCCATCAACTTTTTCCAGTGCTGCTATTTGCCTGACACGTGAAATGCATACAAACATGTTCGGAGCCTGAACATTTCCCCCTGCACAGAGCAGAGCGCAGCTCCAGAAGAATGTACCAAGTTGAGAAAATACCACTGAAACCCCTTCCCCTGTAACCCCTGATACAGTTCAGGGACTCCCGTGGTTCTCAGAAACACACAGGGGATGTCTTAAGGTTACAACTAGCTCGAGCTTTACATATAAAAGAAACTCAATCATTTATATATGAATTAAAAACCCATGACCATGAGAGACCCAGACACATTTCTCTCTCTCAATCCCAGTTCTCTGAGCTTGCAGAATCAGTGACATTTTACAAAAATTATTAATCATCCCAGACACTCCATTATTTTTTTGTTCTTTGTTGATGGTACACTTGCCCCAAACAATTCAAAAACACCAGCAGAGAGTTCTCTAATTCTTTGTCAAGACACGTAACTTCTTCTTAGAAAAAAAGTTTAATGGTCTACTTAAGGGGACACAATTGTATGCATTTATGGTACTCTCTCATTTTTGTTCTTAAAAAGACGACTGTCTGAGGAAAATGCCAACGAAAGAGCACTCCAGGTAATCAGCAAACCTCCCTGTCCAACTGGTTTGGCTCATTAAACAACACACCACAGCTGTACAATATGAAGCTGGCTGCAACTGTAAATCTCTTTTACGAGCTTGTAACCGTAGATAGAAGTAACATTTCACCCACCTTGGATCTTTCTGAATGCTATCAATGGAAGGTGACCTAGCCAAGGTTCCCTCAGGCGGGATGGCTGGTCCAGATTTGCTGTATGGTGATTCGACAGAAGGACAATACTGCAGCTGTCGGTAGGGGTCTGCGTAATTGGAGGCCGGGCCTGCTGCATAGCTGGCCCTCTGGAAGGTCGCGGTTGCGTTCTGGGTGCCGTGCTGGCTGCCTGTGCGCTGTAAGGGTACGGAGTCGACACCAGGGGAAGATGGGGCTACGACAGGAAAGTAGGGACAAAGTAAAAAATTGAGGACCTGTTCACAGAAATGGTTAACCAGGTCTAGGCAGAGGAAAAAAATACAACACATATAAACAGGGGTTTGAAGAGAATAAGGGGGGAAAAGAACATTGTCATACCTGAAACCACAATGAAATACACTGATGAAAATTTTAAATACATTATCACATAATGCTTCAATATGTTCAGATTTTTAAATTAACGTCCAAGTAAAGTTGCTTGAGAATATCAACATCAAAGTAAACTTTTCCCCGCCCAAATAAGAACAAATCCACACATCTGTTGTATGGCTTCCTGTCACCACAGAAGGACATTATCTGTGGACAAGAGGTCACCGGGTCACATCAACATGGACCTCACCCCTAGGACAGCATTTAACTAGATCTTTTTGAAAAATCAGCGGTGGCACACACTAAAATAGACTTGGATATATGGACTATATGGACATGTATTTGGAATACTTTACCACAGAAACTATCAACAATACAGTGGAAAAGAAACCGACTTTAAACTGGGAAAAGCGCAAGTGATCAATTGGTCCCCAGTGGGTTTAAAAATGTAATCTTGGGAAACAATGCATTAGCATCCAACCATGCTCTACTGAAGTTTTTATTTAAACTATTGCTTTTGAAGCAGTAATTATCCAGGACTGTAATCATGTGCACATGTGCCTGTGCGTGTGTGTGTGGGGGGGGCGGTTTCGAGGCAAGTGAGAAGCAGAGGTGGTTTTGTCACTGCCTATTTCTGCAGAGTCTTCTTGCCTCCCAAGAATTGGCCCTGCTGAGCTTCCAAGATCTGACAAGGTCGGACTATACCTGGCTGCCTTCCTTCTTCCCATGTGCATATTTACTTGGACCTACTTCTGAGTAAACATGAATAGGATCTAGCCAGAAAGTAGATTTACTACCCCCTTTACTACCCCTATTATTTATCACAGTTAAGTATTATTCCATTCCTCTCTGATTGCTTCAAACGCATGTAAAACCGAGAGAGGAAAGAGAGAGTTTTCTCCTGAGCTTTCTTCTTGAAAATTTCCCAATTTCTCTTTTCTATACTAACTGGAATTCATTTTCTCAGGATTAAATGAGACTTTTGGTGACACGTGTCTGGAAACTGGGTCATTGACAATTATTTAAAACAGGGCAGGCGAGGGGCAAAATTTGGCGGGGAGGCAGGATGGGTGGGAAGGGCTGCATCTTCTGCGTGCTCCCCTTCCTCAGCTACTTTTCACCAGCTAAGGATACCCAAATGCATATTTCCTGTGGTCAGGAGAAGAACGACAGGAGGAGAGATCTGCACGTGACAAGCGGCAGATTGTGTGAAGATGCAAGAATCCCTTCCCCCAGCCAGAGGAAAAAGTGAATAATTAAGCAATCATGAGCACAAATGAAGGGAAGTATGGGCCTCGTCTGGCTGCTGTCACTGGAAACAAAACTTTGGAGATGCCCTATTCCTAAGAACAGTTTCCTGGAAATAAGCCCCATTAAATTAATGGGACTGATTTCTGAGTACACCTGTTTATGGTTGTGCTTTGTGTTCCTCAGCGTTCAACTTTTATGTACACATTAAGGTATTTTGTAATGGCCGCCAGTGATTTCTCTCCAACATATAAATGTAATAGATGCAACTGCTCCGTGTCCACCTATTCATGCACCTGGATGGGAATACTATTATTCTGCTGTAATGATTAGATGCTGAAGTGCTTGGTGAAAATTGATAATTGCACACTTTCTAAATGTTTTCTGTGGCCTTTTAAGAAAACACACGCCAATTTGAATATAAGCACATATGCAGCCTTCTTCATGGTGAATGTTACAAATATTATTACACTCCTTCCAAGTTGGGTCCAATGTTTATTTTCCTCATGCAATTGCCATTTTTATGTTTATGGAACAGCAAACTGAACTACAAAATGTACTTGTTATTTATGGCAATGGGTAAGATGATGCAGTACTGAAATCCTATTGGTTAGTAGACACTCAAAAAGAATGCAATGATATCAAGTTAGTAGTCCACATGCATGAAAATACAAAACCAGTATTCAGTCTTCATTGAACAGTGTATATTTTATAATAACTCATCTTTCCAATGAACATCTAAAAGGTTGAATAAAGATAAACTAGGATATAAGTCTATAACAATGTACAAAATCAATGTATTCAAAACAGCAATCAACATTTTTGGAATAAAAGGGCTACAAATCAAAATAAATATATAAATATCAACAACCAAAATCCTGGAGTCCACAGTATGTTTTTGCTATTAATGTATGTGAAAAATAAGTGGAGATTCTAAAAATAAACAGAGATACTGCAGTGTTACTTGTTGAACAATTAATCAGATTGAAACTGTTTTGACTTCAATGAGATTTAAGGGAACACTGGACTGTGTAAACATGAGTAACCAGGAAATGCAGTTGGGCATCATGAAAGAAAAATTACCTCAGCATCAGCAAGTTTCACAAATGTTAATGAAAACCAAAAATCAAGCTTTGAGACAATTTGTGGACTATGGGGAGTCCCCCCCCCCAGCTGTTCCAAATGACTGCCTGAATGCAACATTTCTAATGAACCTGGAAGTATGGAAATAACATGTAAAATGAAAATCCATAACTTTTCAGAGAATGCAAGGAAATCCTCTAAACAGGCCAGCCTTGATTCCATTTCATCCCTTCTTCCACAGACACTGGCCATGCCCTGCCCACATAAAATATACAAGAAGCACAGGTAACCCTCCAGAGCTCCACTTTTGGGATGTCGCAAGCTACTTTTCTCCCATCGACACATGAAAAATACCCTCTGCTGGTTAACAGTGGCCCGAGGTAAGGGGGATTCCTTCAATGGCACCACACCATCTGCCCACTTTTCTGCCTTCATCCTTCATCACTACGCATGAAGGGAAAAGGAAACCTGAATGAATTTTTTATTCATGTAGGTAGATGATTTCCCTTCAGTTAGACCACGTAATATGAATGGAATAGGGATAAGGTATCTTCCAGTTCTGTGATTTTGACTATTTACAGTTTTAAATGAATCCTGTTTATCAGTTCTTCCCTCACTGAGTTCAAAAAATAATTTCATCAATAGCGATATCAAATCATAGAACAAGGTTTGAGTCCAGTGGCACCTTTAAGACCAACAAAGTTTAATTCTGGGTGTATGTTTTTGTGTGCATCTAAAGAAGTGGGTGTGTACACGAAAGCTCATACCTTGAATAAAACTTTGCTGATCCTAAAAGTGCCCGACTGGGCTCAAAACTTTGTTCTGTTGCTTCAGACCAACATGGCGACCCACCTGACTGTATCAAATCCTGCATTCTTAGTTCCGTTATTTCCACTGAATCCAGAATCTCTTCTCCCCAACCCTATATTTCTATGCCATAAAGCACACTAAAAATCCCCGTACTGCCAAACAGCTTGATAACAGGGTCAACCATACCACCTCCTTTGGAGGAGGAAAAAAAAATCACTATTGCCTCCACAGTCTTCAAGGTGGAGGACTTTAATGAAACTAAATTAGGTCACCGAGAGAGGGTTTCTGAAAACGTTATTCCTAGATATTTATATACACTACACTGTTCAATCTGAACACCCAAGATTCTCCATACTGATTTCCTGTGTTATTTCCTAAATACCATTACCTTAGACTTGGCATACTTTATACATAGGCCTTCTTCATTACAGTACTGGCCCAGTTGATCCAAAAGCTTTCTCAGGCCAATTTTGGTCAATGACAACAGAACCATGTCATCTGCATACTGTCAGGATCAACAGCAAGCAGGTCCAAACACACTCTTCAGGAAAAGTTATGCTTTATTGGCATACTGGTCTGTTGTAATGGCTACAGGTACATTGTTAGGAATAACGATTAGTGCGAGGGACTCACTAGATATACTCTGATGCTTCAACTAGCTAAGCAAATGAATTTCAAGCACTCGCACGGGAATTCTCCCGGCGGGACATTACATCATGAACGGGAGACTCTCCCCACCCCCTGAGAGCAGAAATAGTCACACTGATAGTGGAACTCAAGCCCTCCCTTCTCGTCAAGGTTGCGCTGATAGCGCTGTCTGGCTGAGCCAGTTCTCACGGATGAGAGCGAGCCTCCCTTACGTTACCCACGGCAGCAAAGCAAGCATGCGCATGTGCGCAAGGGTCGGGGATGAAGGTAAACAAAGAAAGCATGGCAGCTAGCTGACACATACAACATTATCGGTACCTTAGTTTGACCTATTGCCAGGGGCATAAATTCCATGCCCTCAAGTCTATTAACTATATCATTGATATGCAGGTTAAATAAGGTGGGGGCTAAAATACAGTCTTGTTTTATCCCATTATGTACAGGTATGTCATCAGTTAACACACCTTCTTTTCCAACCTTAACCTTATCAAAAAGACCAACCTAGGATAATCAATATTAATATTTAGCAGTTTTTGCCATAATCTCTTCCTATCAAGGGAATCGAAGGCTGAGGCCACATCAATAAAGGCCACATATAATGCTTTCATTGGACCTCTACCAGTGTCAGTAGCCAGAGTATATAATGTTTGACAGTGTTCAATTGTAGAAAGCTCTTTTTAAAGCCCTATTTGCAGGTACAGGAAGTGGATTAGATTATTCTCGGTTAATTTTGCTAACTTTGTAGTTTTAGTATGTGCAAGATTATGTCATGTATGGCCCATGGTCAATACAATAAACTGAAACTGCTGCTGCTGCTAGTTCCATTATCAGCTTTTTAATTAATTAATCTACCCCAGGGTTTCCTACAGCAAATTATATCCAATTCATCTAAATTCATATGCACAGCTCTCTTACAGCTTGGTACTTGCATGCACTTTCCCTTAAAGTGGACCTGACTCCATTCGCCCAAGGGCTTATTGCGTGAGCAGAAACTACTGTGGGAAGCGCAAGCTCCTCCAGGGGCTTTGGTGGTGCTTTGCACTCCATGTGAGGACAATTTAGGCATGTGGTTGGCAGACAAGCATTTGTGGGAAGCAAAAAGGGAATACAAGTTAAAAGTTAGGGGTTAGGAGGAAGAGTAGAGTACCTGCCACAAGTGTCATGTACGGCATGGAAGAGACAGAATGTTCCGCGGGGTGTCTCTGGTGGCATTTGTGGGTGGGCGGTGCACAGCAATGGGCTGCAGGAGCTTGTTTCCCTCTGCCGGAGTGGCCAGGTAGCTTCCAAGCTGGGGGGGGGGGACGGACGGGACGGGGGATGCCTGACTGCCAGTTGCTGTTCTGAGAGCAGCCAAAGAGAAGCTTCTCAACAGTGGCTTCCTGGCCCTCCTCTTTCCAACAGCCAATGGCAAGTGTGTTCATGATGCAGTGAGGTGTTGCTGTCAACTGGGCACTGCAAGGCTGTCCAGGCTAGCAGTCCGGTCTACGGCAAGGAGGAAGGCGGAAAAACAACAGTGCTGAAGCTAGAAGTTGCCAAGATGAGCCAGGATGCCTTGATTGTATGTGGGCACAATCTTGGTTTCACCAAATAACCACAGCCAAAATAAGCCATGTGTCTGAACTAAAGATGCAAAATTTCTGGACATTTTCTGAATTTTTCCAAGTTTTTCCCCCACGCCTTCACGTCTCAACCAAGCTTAAGTCTGCACTCAGAGAAACCATCACACATACCCACAGTTTACAACTAATAGATCCAGTTGGTTAATCAACTTCAGATCCTGGTTTGATGGACCCTGACTTATGACCGCTCGAGGAACGGCCTACACCCAGACGTTCAAGCTAACCATACATTACCTGAGCCATGGCTTCACACAGGATCTGAACTAAGCCTATGATTAATAAATCAAGTTCAAACCATACTGGTTCAATGGAGCAACTACGCCTGGTATTGTGTTATCTATGAACTGAAAAAATGAACTGGCAGTGGTTCAGAAACTTTCCAAAGTACAACCCACTTCTTAACTGTTTGTACTCTTCCAGATCCACTTCTCAGCTTACTCTACTTTTCTTCCGGATCCACTTCTCAACATACTCTACTTTTCAGGACCCACTTGCAAAGTTACTCCACACTACTTTCCACTTCTCCAGAATGAAACATCAGTCAACTCTGTTGTATTCGGTTTTTCATTCTTTGTATTTCCAAACACAGAACTTTTGGGAAACCACTGCCCTATGCACATCTGGGCAAAATGCCTAGAAATGCCAGCTAGAGTTGGCTTCGTTTTATAAAAGCAACATATTCCAATGAAATATAGAGTGAGAACTCTTAACTTTAAAGCCCTATATGGCCAGGGTCCAACATACCTACGGGACCGCCTTTCCCTGTATATACCCCAGAGAGCACTACGGTCTGGGTCTCAAAATCGGTTGACCCTCCCTGGCCCGAGGGAGGCCAGGCTAGCTGCTACTAGGGCCGGGGCCTTTTCGGTGGTAGCCCCTACCTGGTGGAACGAGCTCCCGGAGGAGATCAGGGCCCTGCGGGACCTTTCGCAGTTCTGCAGGGCCTGCAAGACGGAGCTCTTCCGCCAGGCATATAATTAGGGGCCACCGCCGTAGTGCACGGCCCGCAAAGTCATCATTGAGCAGCTGGCATAAGAGTGATGAGCAGAATAACATCTAAGCACTTTATGCTGGGAGCTGGAAACCCACCTGAAAGCATTCCTCTTGATTGAATTTTAACCGCCGCCAGCACTTTGTAATGTATTAATTTTAACTGTTATGTTTTAATTTGTATTATGTATGTTTTTATCATGTATTTATGTCATTGGAAGCCGCCCTGAGCCTGCTTTGCGGGGAGGGTGGGGTAGAAATCTGACAGTAAATAAAAATAAATAAAGGGGGGGAAGGGGGAAAAAAACCCCAAAACAAAAAATAGAACAGAAACAATCCCAGGCACAGTGGAGGTCAGCAAAGAGAGGAAGAAATTGGTGAAAGCTGCCCTGCACTGACAGAAGTGGAAAATGAGGCTTGTCCAGCAACAGGACATTTGGGCCCCTGTTTTTCAGGTCATGAAACACTGACCGATTTCCCGCAAGCTGCTGCTCCGCGCTCGCTCTTTCCTTTGCCCCGATCGTACGTGTCAATTCCACACCATGTGCTGCGCGACCACATTTTGCCCCGCAGCTTTGCCCAATTTCCCCCGCATCTACTCAATCCTGTTTTTTGAGGACTGAGTAGACACGGGGGAAATCAGGCGAAGCTGCGGGGCAAAATGCGGCCTTGCAGCACATGGTGTGAAATTGACAAGTAGAGCGAGCGCGGAGCAGCGCCTTGTGGGAAATCGGTCATTGTTCTGTAATAACATTCAATGCCTGTTTGAGGCCATCAAGAACAGGTGGGCTGTTCGGGGGCCAAGCAGCGAGCTGTTCTCCCTCTCCTGTGGCAATATCAGTGCTGGAAAACTGGTTGAAGTTATTCATATAAAGCTGAACTGAGCACCCTTAATCATTACCTGAAGGATGAAAGGGCAGTTCCTCAGACCTAACCTTGAGGCTATGGAGCCCTCATGGGGGGACAGGAGCCCTTTGAGGGGTTTTACTGTCTTTGACCCAAAGTCCTCACAGCTAGGGAGAAAGGGCATGGCACCGCTCCCTCAAGCGCCTCTCAGTACACAACTCACCAGCTCAGGGCTCAAAGCCATGGTGGTCTCACCGGGTATAAAAGGATGCACAGGCAGAGGAGGCCTGACTTTTCAGGCATCCCACCCGTCGTCCACACTGACTGCATAAGGAGTGAGTTTTGCCCTTGAATGCCGCAGATCCTTATTTTGCTGTGAAATAAGGAAAGCTGGCCCTTGATTATCCCAGCTATTGGTGCTGGTTCTCCTTATTTCGCATCCATCAGCAAAGAGTGAATGGAACAAATGCATCCATAAACATATGAACAATTTAAAGCTGTTTACAAAATTCAGGCTGAACTGCAAGTAGGCTTATATCTGTAGGAACGTAAAGTAGATAAAAATCATATGATGTGTTTTAAGCCACATCTGAACAAAAGGACAACAATATTATGTTTTATATGTTGTCGAAGGCTTTCAGGGCCGGAGTTCATTAGCTGCTGTAGATTTTCCGGGCTGTGTGGTCTTGGCATTGTAGGACCTGACTTTTCGCCAGCATCTGTGACTGGCATCCTCAGGGGTATCACACAGAAAGACGGAGTACTCTCTGTGTCAAAGTGAGGAGAAAAATGGTAGGCAGGTAATTTATATCTACTCAGGAAGGTGGGGTAGGGCTGAGTCATTATCTTGTATGAGTTTCCCAGCCTGTGACATGCTAATAGCCAATCCATGATATGCAAAAGAACCTTCTAAGGAAAGCACTCCATCTACAACAACTAATATTATGTTGTAATTAAATGTACTAAAATGAAATGCTGCAGCACAGACCATAGTCCCAACTGTGCAAATTCTACTGACTCTTGTGGGAATTAGAAGACTACATTCAAATACCCAATCTTTTGTATCAGCTTAACATGTATATCTTATTCATAAATATCTTTAATAAAAACAACAGCTTATTATAAATGCTGAATAAATACCTGAATGATCTGTCCGTAATATTTCAGTTTTGATATACATTATCCTTGCACCCTAGAGCTGTTCAGCTACCGCCCTCTCAATTACCTTACCCAGAAATGATAAATTTGAAATGGGATGGTAATGGGAAGGATCCAAGGTTGTAGGTCCCCCCCCCTCAAGAGCAGTACAACCACAGCCTCCTTGAGGCCCTCCAGATAAGTTGACAATACCCGTCAATGGGCCCTGTATCCTCTCATCAGCCTTTACCAGCCAGTCAAGAAGGCATGTGGTCAATCTGACAGCACACAGGATCCTGTCAACATCAGCAAAGGAGAGTAGTCCAAAGACAGCCAAGGGCCTCCAGTTCACTTACTCTATCAATATTTGCAGGCAGGTTGCGGCTGAGCAACAAGACTTTATCCGCAAAGAAGCTCACGAATGCCTCACAGCTGATGGCTGAATTGCTACTATTTTGGTTTATCTTTGTAAGGGATGTCAAAGACTGAATCGCCCTAAACAATTGTGCTGGGCGTGAGCTAGAGGACGCAATGGAGGCAGAGAAGAATGTGTATCACTGCCTTCACTGCCACCTCATAGGCTTTCATAAACATTGTATAAAATGTTATTGTAGCCTCGTCTCAAACCTGCCACCAAATTCACTTAAGTCGTCTGAGTTCTCCTTTCATCCCCTTGAGCTTGGTGGTACACCAGGGGGCTACCTCACTGATGGCTTCAGAGAAACAAGAATTCCAGTCCTCTACCAGCTCATCTAATGAGGTGCCGGAAGGCATTGGATCCCGCAGAGCATTCTGGAATCCAATCGGATCCACTAGTCTCTGTGGGCAAGCATAAATTAGTTCACCACCTAGATGGGGGGGGGTAGTAATACCCAGCTGGACCTTCAAAACCAAGAGGTCTGATCATGGCACTTCGTCCTTTGAAGTCAGATCCACATCTATCCCTGCCCCAAAGATCAAATCCAATGTGTGGCCAACTTGACAAGTGGGTCCTGATACAAACTGGGTGAACCCTAGCGGTGCCGTGGAAGACACCAGGTCTGAAGTCTGAATGGAGGCTGCAGGCTTATCAGTATGGATGCTAAGTCCCCAAGAATTAATAGCCTTGGGAATTCCAAGGCCCAGCTGACTACAGGCTCCAATAGACTCAGCAGGTGACCTCAGCAGTGTATAATGACACAGAGCTTACTGTTTTCTCCAGGGGAATTGATCTCTGCCATCTGAAAAGCAGTTGTAATTCTGAGTGATCTCCAGCCCTCCCCCGGAGATTTGCAACAATGGATCCCCAGGAGGAAATGGCTAGTTTGGAGGGTAGAGACTATGGCATTGTACCTGTCTTGGAGGTAGCAACCCTATCTCCTTCCCAGCCAACCATCTACATACCTTTATCAACATACTTCTGATTTCAGCTTTCCATCTCCCCCACACACACCTGGAGCCTCTTCCTAGGAAAAGTACAGTCTTTCTCCTCCTCAGTGGGGACACAATCAGGAGGGGAAGTGACCTTAGCAGAGTATAATGACACAGAGCTTACAGGGGAACTGATCTCTGTCATCTGGAGAACAGTTTTAATTCTGAGTGATCTCCAGCCCTCACCCTGGAGAATGGCAGCAATACTCCCCCAGGAGGAAATGGCTGGTTTGAAGGGTGGAGTCTATGGCATTGTACCTGTCTGAGGTCCCACTCCTCCTCAAACCCCACCCTCTCCAGACTCCACCCCTCAAATCTCCAGGAATTTCCCAACCCGGAGGTGGCAACACTATTTCCTTCCCAGCCAACCATCAACATACCGACATCTGCCCCTCTGACTTCAGCATTCCATCTCTTCCCCCCTCCCCCCTTCCATCTCTTCCCCCCTCTACCTAGGAAAAGTACAGTCTCCACAGTGGTGACCAAAGCAGTTCACATCATTCTCCTCTCTTCCTTTTGATTTGCACGACCCAGTGAGGTAGGTTATGCTGAAAGTCTGTGAGTGGTCTGAAATCACTCAATCAGCTTCCACAGCAAGAACCTGAGTCTGGAAGATCCTGCTCTGAAGCGCTAACTGCTACGTCACACTGGCTATCTTGGGGGGGGGGCACCTCAGAAAGGTATAATGACAGAGCCCACCATTTTCTCTGCCATCTGGAGAGCAGTTGTAATTCTGAGTGATTGGTAACAATGATTTCCCAGGAGGAAATGGCTGGTTTGGAGGGTGAAGTCTATGGCATTGTACCTGTCTGAGGTCCCACCCCTCTACAAACCCCACCTTCTCCAGGTTCCACCCTTCAAATCTCTAGGGATTTCCTAACCTGGAGTTGGGAACCCTATCTCCTTCCCAGCCAATCATCAACCTACTATTATCTGCCCCTGATCTCTACCATCTGGAGAGCAGTTTTAATTCTGAGTGATCTCCAGCCCTCAGCTGGAGATTGGCAGAAATGATTCCCCAAGAGGAAAAGTACAGCCTTTCTCCACAGTGGAGACCAAAGCAGCTTACATCATTCTCCTCTCCCCCTTCTGATCTGCACAGCAACCCTGTGAGGTAGGTTAGGTTGAAAGTCTGTGACTGGTCTGAAATCACCCACTTCCACAGCAAGAAACTGAAACAGTGCTCTGAAACACTGTTATGCCTAGGGTAGCCAACCTCCAGGTAGAGCCCGAAGATCACCGCGTATCACAACTGAACTCCAGACAACAGATCTCTTTCCCCTCCTGGAGGAAACAACTGCTTTGCAGGGTAGGCTCTATGGCATTCTATTCAACTGAGGCCTCTCCCCTCCTCAAACTCTGGCTTCCTTAGACACAGAATATCCAGGAATTTCCCAACCTGGAGCTGGCAACCCTAGTCAGGACTGGCCCCAATGAGTTCCTCACAAAGGCCTGGAAAGGGTTTCCTTCATCTTTTTATTGACAGAACTTGGTTACCTAGCAACACCCACAGAGGGAAATGTTAGTCCCACAGGAGCCAAGCAGAAGTGTCTTCGTCAGGAGAGACAGCCATTTTGGCAGTTATTCTTACAGGGAACAGTGGCAATGGGCGGGAAAGAGGAGTGGACCCAGCTCCCAGCCAATGGCATGCGAGTACGGCAGTTGATGCGCCAATGGCTGATGGAGTGCATAGCACAAACAATGGGAGGGCTGGTGGAGTGCATAGCACAGCCAATGGGAGAGCGTAATTATATATTAGGATGGATATGATATTGCAGAACTTCAGTGTCGAAGGGGAATTTAGATTCCTAGCCTTCTCACCAACATGTCTCGAGATGGGACGAAAGCTGGAAGAAGACTGAACATACTTATATCTCTGTCTCCTTCCTCTCCAAGACCACCTCTGTCCGCCATACCTCCTTCTACCCCTGACCACTGGGATCACCAGCCTAGTGCTGGCACCCTGAATGATACTAACCTGTTCTATTATCTGATTCCCTCCTCCCCCTCTGTCCTCCCAGCAGCCCACAGTACAATAAATAATTTTCATGCAACAACAATCATTCAGTTTGCATCCAAGCAGGCAGAATTAAAACTCCTATACTAGACTATGGTTATGTTGTAGGTATGTACGGCTATCTTTCAGCTATGCTCCTGCAGAGTGCAGGGGGTTGGGCTAGATGACCTGCAAGGTCCCTTCCAACTCTTTAACATTCTATGATTCTATGACTCCCTCCCACCAAAACCTCCTTCTTACTATCCCCACCCCTCTTAGTAAGACTAATAAATTTAAATAATGGGCAGGAAAACACTTCCTGCCACTACCTAATTAGCCCTACGTTTTAAATTTAAACACAACATTTAGGGACACAAAAGCTATTTGTGTCATTTCAGTCTCCTTATACCATCTGGGGTCTACAGCTAAGGAGGAGGAGAAGGCTACAAAGATAGGGTGGATATCCTTCAAAGTAAGAGAGTAAAACTCTTTATGAGTAAAACTCATAGTAAAACTCTTTATGAAAGTAAAACTCTTTATGAGTTTTAAAACTTAATGAACATTGTATTTATTATTTATTTATGCTGAATGTTTTAATATTGATTTTTTATCATTTTAATTGGTTTTAAAATTGTACTGAATTTATGTTGTTATAAACTGCCCTGAGCCTTGCAAAAGTGGGTAAGGGTGGTTAAGAAATCAAAGGTAAAAGGTAAAGGTTCCCTTCCTCAAAAGCTATGGTACCTATTTATCTACTTGCAATGTCTTGCTTTCGAACTGCTAGGTTGGCAGGAGCTGGAACTAGAGACAGGAGCTCACTTCCGTCATGCGGCAACTCGGGTCTTGAACTACTGACCTTCCACAGCCTGCAGTTCAGCATCTTAACCACTTGAGCCACCGCAGCTCCCCAAGAAATCAAAAGATATAAGTAAATAAGTAAGTAAATACATAAATACATAAATTTATATTTTAACAGACTGTTATTTTGCCTTCTTCCCCCGCCAAATCCCTTCTCAGCAAAACGGGTACAATTTCATTAGGAGCTGGATTTGAGGAAATATGCACATAGCTGTCAAGAAATATTTATATTTAAGAACATGCCCCAAGCTGCCATTTCCAGAGAGACCACTGGTCAGATGATCACATTAATCTGGTAACCGGTTCCTTCTCCTGAAGTCTAATCTCTGCATCATGATTCCTGATCATGACATCAGGAGTTTTTTTTATCATAACTCCTAGCATAAACAAAGATTAACTACCTTCTACATATTTTTTTTTACATTTCTTTCTTTCTCTGCTCCTCTGACCTACAGGTTTTGAGTAGTATCAATCAATCTCAACTAGGAAAAAGAGGAACAATTCAAAGTCAGAGAAGACAGGCTAGACCATATTAGAA
This sequence comes from Gekko japonicus, assembly GCF_001447785.1. NCBI lineage: Eukaryota > Metazoa > Chordata > Lepidosauria > Squamata > Gekkonidae > Gekko > Gekko japonicus. The sequence continues at coordinate 312,349 of NW_015159752.1, forward strand.
AAGATGTCTTGTCATAAGCTGCCTGAACAAGGAATTTAGCTAAGAAAAGAATATTTGTTGGCCTAGAAATCCACTAAAGTTTAGTAACAGTAACTAGAATATCTCCAGGCACATAAGTGGTTTAATCCACTTCTCTCTAGCCTCCTTATATCACAGACAATCAAATAGAATATGCTTCACTGTTTCTATGATCCCCAAACCACAACCACAGTATTTATCTGAAAATGGTATACCTAACATACAGCCTTCAGAGATCGCAGATGGTAGTACATTTAATTTTGTGAGCATAATTGCTTGTCTTTAACTTGAAACTGTAAGGTTAAACAAATATTTTGGGATTGCAAAGAGTGGCAGGATTCCCATATGGAGAAGAGAGCAAATGCACCTAGCCCAGCAGATGGTACCACTGATATCAGTCTTCACCATCAACTGCTTGATAGTCTTATGGGCTGGGAGCCATCCTGACGCAAAAACTACTTCCTCTGGGCATCACATGATATTATTTTTTCCTATTATCTTATATCAAAGCATCTAACTCTGATGTGCTGAAATTTTCTTTTTAAAAAAATCAAATCTATGTTAATCTATGACTCATTTCAAATCAATGAATTTTGGGCCAGAACTGGCTGAATCTTGTCTTTCTAGGCCTTAGTGCTCCGCTTGGCTTCTCTCTTATCCTCCTCAGCCCCAAGAATGAAGAAAAGATGGGGACGGGGGGCGGGGGGGGGAGTCAAGAAAGATTTTTAATATAATTATAAAGTGACATGTGGAGTTGGCATGGATTTTGGACCTATGGAGAGGCTCAGTAACTGAAAGTGAGTAGAATTAAGGATGAATGATTTCCAAGATTCAGGGCTGAATCCTGAGAATCTGTTCCAGCAGGGCAGGCATTTGCTCCATCAGAAGATCCTTCCCTGTGGTGCCAGGCGCTCATCCAAGCAAGTTTAATTTTGTCAGTGATCAAGAGCAGCCACTGATCTCTACTCACCTGCTGAAGCATCACCATCAGGCCAGCTAAACTGTGCAATTAAAATCCCTCCAGAAGGAATCCCATGAAGATGAAGAGCCAGGATGAGACCGTCAAGGACGGTCATTGAGCAGTTTCCGTGGCAGACGCATCCTGCTCCCCCCCTCAATGGGGCTGGTGCTAAGGTGGGCTGGGCCTAACTGGCAGCCGAGCAGGACAACCCAGGCGACACGTGGGGTGACGTGAGCTCCCTGCAGGGCACAGGGGTTACAAGCAGAACTGGGAACAGGACAAAAGAAGGATTTTGCCTGAGTCCCTGTAGATCAGTGGTCTTCAACATGGTGTCCATCCATGGGAGCCATGGTGCCCAACAACATATTTTCTGGTCTCCCCACTTGCTTCTTCCCTCTGAAAACCTCTTCCACAAAGCTAAGAGCCAACCTTGGATGTCCTACAACTCACTGGAACAGAAGAAGACACCTTTGGGTCACCCATTCAGAAATATATGGCCCCACCACAGGACAACACTTTCACCTTTTCTATGACTCCCCCATCACCTAGCAAGTATCCAGTGGCTGGTCCTGCCACTTTGTGGTGATACGTGCTGCCATTTCTCTACAATCTGAGAGTGCCCTGAGGGCTCAGCAAGGTAAAGCTGAGGTCCCCTGCTCCAGATCTTGCGTCTCCTTGTTAATTTATCAGCCGTCTTTGGTAGATGCAGAACTGATCAGTGACAGGAGACAGGGCTACTTTATAAAGCATTGTTTGGGATACTTTAAAAATAAATAAATTGTGTGCATAATGACAATTATTAGAAGACTGTGGGGTTTCTTCATTCTTTCCTCCCCAAAATGCTGTATCTTTACAGCGAGGTTAGGGCTGCTGCTTCAGATTGCTGTTCACAGGCATGCACTGTAGGTAATTTGCGTAGAATCAGTCAATCACATTTCTATCTGACGTTCAAAGGAGCTGAGAGGAACACAATTTGAAGGGGTGATCCTATTTGGTCTTCAAAACAGCCCTGCGAGGTAGGTCAGGCTAGGAGAAAATGACTGGCTCAAGCTCATTCTCTGAATTTCATGTTCTCAGCAGGGACACAAAAGTAAAGTACAATGACTGAACCTGCTCCTTTTGAGCCTCCCATCCTTGGAAAATACACACAACACCGTCATCTCCCCACCTTTTATGTATCCTGCCTCTTGAGAGTTTCCACACACCATATAAATCTGGTTTCATTCAATCAAGGCTTACTGCTACACACTTGAAACCATCCACATTCCTCTTGCTAACTCCCTTTTCTTTTTCTTTACAATCCAATCACTGTTGTAACATTTGCTCGTCACAAGCACAAGCACAGCTCCTTTCCAGCCAGCCTGCTCTTCTTCTAAGGCTTGACTGAGGCAGGGTCCATAGGTGACTCCTTTTCTTGACGGTCTGCATCAGGCAACGAAGGGGTTGCTATTTATGAGTCAAATTAAATTGTAAGAGTCTTCTTCTTTGGATGGTCCTAACTGACTTCCGCATCCACAGAGAACAAAAAAAGTTGCCATCAAAACGTTAAAGACAAGAAAACTTATGACTAAAAATACATATACAAAAAAGACTGAATGAAGCCAATTTTCTGGCAATACAAATGATCTCTTTTGCATTTGATAAAATCCGCGATATTCCTCTATACAAGATCAACACTGCAAAGATAAACATCTCATAGACATGAACAACACCACAATAATGTCTGACGTTAGTTTTCCACATCTATTCAGAATCTATTTTGGCTCTGAGTATGCTGAGGGCAGACTCCTTCATGTCTTAATTGCCACAACTGATTTCATTGCTGTATGCAGGGTTCCAAATGTACAGCTATTCTTGAGAGGACGCTCCACAACTAAGACTTGCACAACAACGCAGCTGATGTGTGTGAGATCATGCATGGTTACAGTACAGATGGATCAATGGTACAGACAGCTTGGCTGAAATGCACAATATGGTTTTACACGGAGGGACACAAGAGAATTCATGAACGAATGAGCATGTGTGTACACATATGTAGGGGAGAACCAACCTATGCTCAATATCTCAGCCCCCAAATTAAGCCATCCCATGATAAAGGCCCATGAACCTCATCAGAAAATATTTCCCTGCCCTTCTCTAACTTGCATGGCTTTCGCAAAAACACCTCTTCTGAGAGCCATCGTACATTTTGTTCGAAAGAGAAGTTTAAGAGTGCAAAAAAGTTAATAGAAGTAAGTAAAAGAAGTGAAAATGCACACACTGTTTGGGAACATTTTCTGCACTCAGACCTTGGCACCTTTGTTCTAACTATGAATTCAGTTATGTTTTCCAACAGATACAGATCCATGGGTGTTAAAACAAAGCACTTGCCTCGGCAAGGAAAAGAGCGGAGACTGCCGTTGCCACAGTTCCACCTACCTGTGCTAGTGCGGTAGGTGCCTGTGTGTGCTGGCTGAAGAGGGTCCCCCTGGCTCTGACTGAGACTCCTCATAGGGGGCTTCTGGTAGACGCGGTCTTCATAAATAGGGTCTATGTGGTGGTGCTCGGGGGACTGCAGCGCCCTCAGCTCGGCGCCCAGGTGGCTGTGCTGGCTGGTGTATGACGCCCGGGATCCAGCTGCAAGACAGACAGAGGCAGGTGGGGGAAAACAAACAAACAAACAGGACGGCGGAAAGAGCAAACTGATCCCTGTAAAACCAAGTCCCCAAAAGGCAGATGTACCACGGAAAAAAGCAACGGGTTGATAAAATATAAGTAGAAATGCCATGACAAGACAGCCACAGCTTAGAGCAAAGCATGCTGCTGACATGCCCCGGAATTCAATTGTTCTGCAGACAGAGTAGACCCCAGAGAGGTATGGCAGACGACACCTCACAGGTAAGAGTAGCGCACCCACCTCCAGGGAGCATAGTTCAAGGGTGGGAGATGTCTGCGTGAGACAAGCTGCCTCCTCTTACAACTAATTATGGTTTGAACAAGGTCCAAGCTAATAAAAACCTCTAAATGTACAGGTAAGATTAAATGCAAGTCTTCCATGCACAGGAAATGAAAATTCTGTTGGCCTCCGAACAGATGTAAACTTATCATGTGGTATCACGCCATGCTCCCTCTAAAGCTGTGGAGCCTTGTGAGCAAAAATTCTGCTTTGTGAGCGACTGGCCTTAAAGTTGTGAGCGAGCGATCTGGCCGCTGCATCAATTAGTTTTCTCTGGAGCCCGATCCTTCCTGAGCTAAGACAAAAATCTGTGAGCTGGAGGCTAGCTCAGACCAACTCAGCTTAGAAGGGACACTGATCACAGGGCATAGTGGAGACATTCATGACAGAAGCCAGCAACAGCCACAGCAAAAGCTGCTCAGCTCTCCGGTTCTGGTGCTAAATGTGGTGGAGCATGACAGAACTGCCTCCTCCAATGTGGACAATAACATCACCGGTACAAGTCCTGCTGACAGGGAAGAATGGGAACTTTGTGTGTGATGCTTCATTCACAAAACTCAGTGGAGGATCCAATCATTTGACCACCCCCACTTTCAGAATGGAGCCTCGTTCCTATGGGAACAGGCTACCGTGCCACACTAGAGGCAAATGTGACGTGGGCTACACCTGTCGCATGTGCAGCAGAGGCACATGAGGCACAGCCTCAACGGGATCCGCCTGTCACAGACAACTGCAGCCACGCTGAGGACCCTTTCCTGGGAGTAAGCCGTACTGAATAAAACAGGACTTGCATCCAAGCAAGCTTGCTGGCTTTGCTCTGGATCCCAAACAAAGCAATAATCTAATCATAGTGATTCTTATTCTTATTCAAAGAATTGTCCTGATATCTGTCAAGACAGATATTGGTGATAGTTTGTGTGGCTGTTTCCCCTAGACCGCCAGGGGCTGTCCCTCATCTTCTGCACACAACTGTTGTTAGCAGCATACTGGCTGGAATGAAACCTATACCAGTTATCGGTCCGATACAAATATCAAGCCACTAAAAAGAGGGGAGAATTGAGAAGTGTCCTCTTGGGCAGAATTATGAGAAGGACTGGGAGCTCTCTTCGCCCCGGGATACCACAGTTCCATGTGAAGAGGACACTGGCCAAGGAGGACACGTTCTCTCTGGTCCGTTTCTTACAGGAAGACTACAAACTTCCTCTTGTTTTAAAGCCACTCTAAGGATGCGGCCACATGCACAAGATAAACCAGGGCGGAAGCGAGGCTATTCCCTCCGGAGGGAACTGACCCGCAGTTGTGTGATCACACAGTCTTTTGAAGCTGCGGGGGCCGCCCGCCACTGCGTGATCAGATGCAACCGCAGGTGAGCCAGGGTTGTTGGGTTTTTTTTTTTTTGCCATTTGCTTCCACTTCGCTTAAACGGGGAACCGATGAATGGAGTGTGCGATGATGCGCATACTGAGAAGGGGCACGGAGTCCGGACAGCGCGATCAGTCCATCCTGACGCTATGAGAGCACGCTGGAGTGATCAGAGCGGGGAAAGTCCATCCATGGCCCATCGCAACCCGTTTGCTCCCGGACTTTCCCTGGTGGTCTTTTTACTCCGCTTATGCGGTGGAGCAAAATGGTTTGCTGAAAGGTGCGGGACGCTTCCCAGATGTTCGTGTCTGACTGCACCCTTTAAATTCGCCCGGCATTCGCGCTTATGGCACAGCTAACTGTGCTTGTGATTGCACCCTAATACTCTGGTGAAGATTTCCCAGCACCCAGAGATGGACTATCATAAATGAAACGAACACTTTCAACAAGTTCCATTCCTAACTGTGTTCCATTATTTTGAATTTCTTTCTGAGTCTTCCATGAACTATGCTTAGGCTATTTTCTCACATCTTTTGGTTGGTTCTCTAAACCACACAAGACACATCGGGGGGGGGGGGATTTCAAACCCCAAACAGCTTGGGTGTGTTTCTTACTAGAAATTGCAATTCTTTCCATTTCCTCAGAGACATATTTGAAATATCTGAAAGAACTATAATATTTTGTCCATCTATTTTAAGCTCCGGATTAATGCTAAATTTAGTCCATAATGTTAGAGAGATGTTATTATTGATGTCAGTGCTATTAAATTTGACAAGTATTTCAAAGGTAAAGGTTCCCTTGCTTGAAAGCCAGTCGAATCCGACTCTAGGGTTGCAGTGCTCGTCTCCGTTTCAAAGCTGAAGAGCCAGCACTGTCTGAAGACGTTTCCGTGGTCATGTGGCCAGCATGACTAAACACCAAGGCGCACGGAACGCTGTTACCTTCCCACCGAAGTAGTGCCTATTTATCTACTTGCAATTTCTTGCTTTCGAACTGCTAGGTCAGCTTTCGAACTGCAAGGTTGGCAGGAGCTGGAACTAGAGACGGGAGCTCACTCCGTCATGCAGTACTCGGATCTCGAACGGCTGAACTACTGACCTTCCACAGCCTGCAGTTCAGGGTCTTAACCACTTGAGCCACCGCAGCTCCTTGACAAGTATAACCCTGGGCAAATTCCTTCTTTGCATCCCCTTGCTATTGATTCTAAAAGCAGATTATGTTCCAATGTCCTCACCAAACTCTGAACTCAAACAATCTGTAAAGAGGTCGGTAAGGTATCCTGTTACATTATTTCCTTCAGCTCCTTTTTTTAATGGTCTCGTTTATAAATTAGGTTTCCTTAATTTATTATCAGTTTCTTCAATACAATCTATTTTTTATTTTCCTCTTCTATACCCAGAAAGGTCTTCCAGTAAGATTCTAAAGGCCTTTTTCTAGTTTTTATTATTGTCTCGTTGACAATTTTTATGTTACTCTCCTTCAGTTCTTCTTCTGCTGTGGCTGAGCTTATTTTAAGCTTGTCTTCAATTGACTGCAGCTTTGTTTCCACATCATGAAATCCATGATCTATTTTTTTTTAGTTCTTCCACCCTAGTTGTGATATGTTTTCAGTGATATATTATCAGTTCACCCCAACTGCCACATCATGCTTGCTTTAAAATGGCTTTAATGTTATTTATGGGGATGGGATTTATCAAAGTCGGCCCGTTTTCGGTGAGGATGGCTCACTGCCTGTCTAGTCTCCGTGGCATCCTGACAGCGGAGGGTACGAGGGCCCCTGCTTCCCCCACCGTCTGCAGTAATGCCAGATCAGTGAATCACAACACTGCACACCTCTAGGAGATGCTGCAGGAAGGAGGAGTTGTGATGTGGCTTGCTCAGCAGAAACATGGTTGGAGAAAAAGAATGTAGCATGTCTGGCTAGTCCTACACCAACCCCGCTATTATCCTCTGTGAGTTCTGCAGCTTCCACAGAATTCCGGCACAAACGATCACTAGCACTGGCTGTATGCTGCTCCTTACATTAGGAACTGAGGAGAGGTTACACATTCCTCTTGTCTACCAGCTGCCGCCCTCTATGAGTCGGCAGAGGTATTGATGACTGTGGTGCTGATTATTTTGGAGGTCTCCCAACACTCATGCTGAGGATACCTTGCTGGGGCTGGACCAGGATTTTATTGCTTCTTTGACTGCTTTGGGCCTCTCTCAAATTGTGCTGAGCCCAACACATGAAAAAGGTTCACACCTTGGAATTTATTTTCTGCACTGAAACACTGAGGGAAGGCTTGGCTTCAGCACTGGTGATCAGGAGCGTTGATGTGAGCTGTGACACAAAGAGTGAGACACCTCTTTCGAGCCCCAAACCACACTAGAATCAGGAGACCACCACAACCCTTTCCGTGCTCCATCTGTGTAGCCACAAAACAGCAGCCCACTCCAGAGGCATGGCCCCTCATGTCCCCAGTGCAACGCCCTGGAAAACATTTCAACCTACCAGATATGCACAAAGCTCCTTGGAGGAGCTCCTTTCTGTCACAGAAACATCAAATACCTCCTCATTTCCAAAACCACCCATAGCCACTTCATGAATAGACACAATTTAAGCTGCTTCAAGGAGTTTCTGGCCACGTGCCTATGGCTTGTCTGCCCTCAGCCTTGGCATGTCATACCCAATTAATATGTGGAATTAAATACTATGGAGTGTGACAATGACCACTCACTTAGATAGTTTTAAAGAAAGGCTTAGATACATTCTTGGAGGACAGATAATGTCCAGTAGCTCTGACAGTCAAATGGAAGCTTCATGTATAGTTAAAATGTACCTTTTGTATGCCACATGCCAGAAGCAAGCAACCTGTATGCCTTGTCTGTAAGTTCCCAGAGACATCTAGCTGACTGCTAATGGAAATCAAATCCAGGAATCCAGTTTTGTACTTACGGACGTGTGTATGTGTATAGAGCACATGGACAACAGCTCATCTGTGCTTGGGTTTTATACTCCCAGATAGGAGGAAAACGCAGATGCTATACAAAGCCCCTTGTGGGCAGCATGAAGCTTAGCAGAATGCAAGCTTTGCAAGCCATGCACTCCTGTGACACATTCTTGCAAGTTGGTCCACCAACACCACCACCAGATTTGCAAAATGGGACAATGTTTTCACACAATATTTAATGTCACCCTACGCAGAGCTACACCCTAGAAGCCTGTTGACTACAATAGTCTTAGAAGGGTATCGTGTTGTTTATGATGCCACTGTAAATAACCCATTCTTCCATTTAAGGTGACGAGTTGATGACCACCAGCACAGCTAAGACCCGGAGGACGGGGATCTCCGGCATCACCTTCCCAGCGTATCATCCCTAGGGATGTGCATTTGGTTTGTCCGAACCAAATGCACCCCCGAAAATGGCCCATTCGGACCCCTTTCGGGCTGCTGCAGGACAATTCAGATTCTCTGATCTGATCGGCTTGTCGCTGAATTGCCACCGAATTTCGGCGGCAATTCGGCCCCATTATATCCTATGGGCCATTGATGTCAATGGCGAAAACATAGGGTATATTCTGGGGGCTGGAGGGGAGGGGATTTGAGGGAGAGACTCTAAACTTGCAGGGTAGCTGCTGGAGCCTCTCCCCAAGATACCAACCAAGTTTGAAGAACATTGGACCAAGGGGTCCAATTCTATCTATGGGCCCCCAAACAGGTTGCCCCTATCCCCTCCATTGTTCTCTATGGAGGGGAAAAAGTAACTTCCCCCCACCATAGAGAACAATGGAGGGGATGGGGGCAACCTGTTTGGGGGGCCGTAGAATTGGACCCCCTGGTCCAATGTTCCTGAAACATGGCGGGTGTGTTGTGGGGAGGTTCCAGCAGCTACCCTACGAGTTTGGAGCCTCTCCCTCCAACCCCCTCCCCTCCAGCCCCCAGAATATACCCTATTTTTTCACCATTGACTTCAATGGCCCATAGGATATAATGGGGCTGAAATTGACATTTGGCTGGCCAAGACTCCCTGCTCATACTGACGAAACTGACATGCAGGAGTCTTACTGCCAGCTGAAATTGATTCGGCCTGATTCAGCCCTAATCATCACCCAGCTGGAAATTCACAGAATGAGACAACTGCTTCTCAATCCATGCATCTGATTGGCTGCTCAAAAGAAAACCATTCAGCTATGTTTAAGCTTTCCTGTCATCTTTGTACAGAAAGAGAAGAGGACAGCCGTATGGAGAGAAGGTGGAGGCAATGTTGGGAGGGGACACATTGACACAGGCTTACACTGGACAGATATGGAAAACGGTTTGGTTGCCGAAAGATGGAGACAGCATTTTAAATCTGCCAGTGGAGGTGAACGAGCACCAAGTCTTTTGTTACCAGGCTTATCAGTTAATGAGGATAATGAATATTACACAGGATTCTGTCAATTAAAATACTAAGAAAAAAGAGAAAGGCATACTTTCTGCAACCTTCTGTAAAGAATATAAAAATATAATTCAGGCTCACTCAACTGTTCTGTTTTTTTGTTGTTGCTGCTGTTTTTTTTTGTAATAGATAGTTTTGTTGTATATTTCCATGCCATGTTTTCCAGCCACAGGAATGCTAGTGCCCATGCAGGGCAGTTCCCTTCTGAACAGCCCTACGTCATGCTCCGTACGAACACACACACACACACACACACACACACACACACACACGGAGCACGCAGAATCTGCTGGACTGGGTCAAATGCTACTTGATGGTTCTTTACAATATTAGACTGAAGAACTTTTCAGAGCTTCAGTTAATTTAAAAACAAACAAACCCTCAAACAAATCGTAGAGAAGGAGCTGCTCTTTAATTTTAGCTGATTACAAATATATATATACAAATATATATTCTGGAACATTTTTACATCTCTGAACTTTAGGACCCCTCTCATTCCTCTAGCATTTTCTGTCAAGAGGAGAAAATACAAATTAATTGTGAATCATCTTTAAGTTGTGTCTTATTAGACACTGTAAATTTAAAGTATTTCAAAGTTATCTGTTTTAATTTATATGTTACCAAGTGTGTAAATGCAAAATCAAATAACTGTAGCTTAACATAAAACATTTGAGGCAATGTAAAGCTGCATTTCCTACTACACAAAGGCTTCCAATGACCAAAAAATTCAAGATGCCATTTCAGATTTTTGCATTTCACTGGAACTGCAACCTATGAGCCTTTGCTGCTTTCTAGGGAAACGAGGGGATTAGTTAACATTCAAGAATGCGCTCAGGCCAAAGAAAGCAGCCTTTTCTTCAGAGATCCACTAATTATCACCATAATCATGCTAATGCTGGTTAGAAGAGGCTGGTGTAGTTCATTTAAAATAGAATGGTTGTGATCTGAAGGTCATTAGTAGTTCCGCTGTACCTCAGTGCACCAAAGTGTTTCCAACCAAAATCCACAAAAATTCTCCGCAAGGCACAATGTTACTACTCTTTTAAGCCCCACGGATTTAAGTACACATTTAGTTATCCCACTGAAATCAATGGGACTTGAAACACGCTAGACTGTACCACGTTGCCTAAACATTATTGCACAAAACCCTTGAATGACAGTAACGATTCAAGAGTGTGCCACCTGAAGAAACGTATCCCTGGGGGAGGGATCAGAAAAATCTGGAAATGGCCTTTATGATACTCACTGGGTTTTCTTTATCCATCTAAAGCACAAATGTACACAGTGTCAGGGCATTTGATGATCTGGCAGGCAGATCAGAACCAACTGAGCTGTTCACCACATGGATAAAAACCCTTTCAAAATAAAAGCCATATAGTTGTAGCCAATTTTTCCTCTCTGGGACCTCTCATCATGACCTTTAAGATGCCATGTCGTAGGGCCATCAATAGGGGACTGAGAGCTAGGCAGTGAAGCAAGAGTTAATTCCCAAATGCCAGGATGACGTTGTTGTGCACATGGAAGCTCATACCCAGAAATGAACTTTGTTGGTCTTATAAAGGTCGAAAAAAGAAGAAACTGTGAGGTAACTGCGCTAGAGAATATTTAAACAACGATCACAAAATTTATACAAAAATGTGTACCAAAAATCTACATATATAAATGCAGAAAGGCAGTTGAAAATGGTGTAATTGACGATGATCGCCGGAATGTTCTATCGTTTCGATACTATTCTTCTTCCGAATGTGGATGAAAGCAGCGACTCTTGGTCTGTTATTTCAACAGGTATGTATCAACAATTTCATTAATTTTCACCGATGTGTCATAACATAGCTGCAAGAGATTCTCTGAAAGAATGTTCCTAGGGCAAAGTGCTTGTATAATGTCTTATAAAGGTGCCACTAGACTCAAATTTTGTCCTACTCTTAAACCAGTAATTTCCCTTTAATGCCTCCCTTTTCTGGGATTTGTCTGTCTACAGAACACAAGCTTTGAATTCCAATGGTCAGATAATAGTCCCCCATGGGAGGGATGAACTGCCATGTCCTCACCCTACAGAACATCCTGTCCTCTGCTCCCCTCTGACAGACTTTATTCTGTCCAAGTCTCAGCAATCTCCGGACTTCTCAGAAGCCTCACTGGTGGGCTTGGTCAGACATTCCTCCATCGCGTGACTTGCTTGGAACAAAACTGTCTATTGCACGTAGGAGCCGCTGACATGGCTCTTGTGTTCCTTTATGTTCAGAAGCTTATCTTATGACGGGGTAAGGCTGTGATTCCAGCAGTTACCAAAATGCCCTAACCCTAACTGATGCCACAATGTGCAGTTTAAGCACAGAAATGGGAAGGTCTGCAGACGTTGAAAGAGTCATTCCAGGATACTTCTGCATACATTCAAAAGGTATTTACCCAATATTTTTATTCATACACACACATACACACACACACACAAACACTAGCCTGAGACCCGTGCTTCGCTACGGTATTCAAGTTCCGTAAATCCAGTTATAATACTGATGATGTGAAGTTTGAAATGTGACATTTGTTGTAGGAATTCTAATGGAGAAGATAGTCGTGTAAAAAATGAAGCGAGACATACGTACTTGTTTCCCCCCCTCTACCAAAGGGCCTCTCTGTGGACCACATGGGTGGTTCTGCCCTCAAGATCGCCAGGCTGCTTGGTGAGCTCACTCTGGAGCAGGCCACGGTTAAGAAGCAGTCATCTGTTAAGTCAGCTCCTGAGGTTTTACCTCAGAACTCCGAGCTGCACAGTTGACCAATGGGGGGGGGGAAGCAGCCTGCCAGGCATGTGGAAAACAATTGGGGGGGAACACATTTTGCCCCTTTTTTACCCCCTTAGGGGGTCATGTTTCTCAGAAATCTCTTTGTGGGGGTGGAATTGACGTCATGGAAGGAATGCACTCCCCTTATGTTGGGTTTCTTGGTGCAGGGGTTTGGCCTGGGCATTGAATTGGGGGGGAAGGGCATACTCCCCCCCTCTTTTTTTAACCAAATTGCCTCTCGTTTATGTTACATTTAAGAAGTGGGACATAACCATGTATTCAAAACACCATCCAAGCAATCAGATATTATGCAAGTTCACATGAACCAATTTTCTAGAACCAGCATTGTGAGAAGTTAAAAATCCTAATAAAGGAAACCAGTTTTCTACATCCAAGGTTACAATAAAAAAAATCAAACAAATAGCATTAAAATGTAGAAATCACATCTTATTGTCCTATTTCCTTACTGCCTTTTCTGTTTATTCAAAGAGCCAGTCATGCTTACGTCCTTCCCTACGCCAATTTGCTACTTCCAGCTATTGCTGTATGACCCACTAGTTACTTTAGGGAAGCAGTATATGCAGCAATGTGGAAAGGGCAGAATCAGCAAGTTGGGCAGTATAACATTTGCAGTTCCAACTGTAGGACGTAGCTAGGCTCAACTGGTTACTTCCCGCTTTCTGTATGTAAGGGTTGATCCTTTGGGAACTAAGGGTTGATCCTTTGGGAACTAATATTATGTATGGATAACACAGCCTAGTTGCAGGGCACCTGTAAGCACACGCAGTAGCAGAAATGAACTGTGGACTCTGCACCAATAGCATGCAAGGAGGGACTGACCCTGTAGACTGGACATGTAGCAACTCCCCCCCCCCCATTTCTGGATGCAGGAGCTATCTCAAATAGATGAATATGTCCGGATTCAGTTACACTTTTCTACTACAACTGTTTAATGCCAGGTATAAAACAGACATCCTGGAAGCAGAGAACACGTTCCACATGCGGAGGGGCACCGTGAGTCAGACATCTAAACATCATGAGATCTTCTTAAAACACAGCTCAACTGAGTTATTTTTGTCTACAATTTCTCAGCCAATCTCCCCCATCTGTGTGTCACCCACAAATCTGATTATAGCCTGTTCCTTGGCTAAAAGCAAAACTTTACTCTCTATATTAGCTCTTCAAATCTCTGTCTGGGGAAAACAAAATCTAACTTTAATTAAAGTGATCCATCAGTAGTACAAAAGGGGCTGGGGCCAAAATGACTCTCGCCATTACCTAGTGGCGGCTCGTATGGGCTCAGCAACTGGGACGGGACGAGGGTCTCCAGAGACGCACTGCCCACATGGGATGCAGTCCTCACAGAGGCCACCTATATGGCCACTGAGCTCGGGCAGACTGCTCGACTTCCCACTCACTGTTGTCCCAAGACAACAGGAACAAATAATGTCAAAAACAACTGATTGAACAGGCACACGCCCACGTTACTTCTTAGACCTTCTGCTTCTGGATGGACACAGTCGACTGACACAGATATACGAGACTGGTCGTAAGCGGTGCTTATTTTTCCTGGAAAGCCTCCTTTTCTTTTAACAGTTGTAGTCCTCCACCCGCCCCCCTCCCCAGCAAGAAGGTATAAAAAGCACCACCTGCTGAAATATCACCTATTTTGCAGACAAAACAAGTTTTCCAGGGGGAGAAATGGTAGCAAGCTTTACATTCAATGTATTCTCCTGCAAACAAACAATCAAAAATGAAGGTTATTGGACTGATGTGTGGAAACAATGGTACAACACAAACCATTCCGTGGGGAATACCTGCAGTGAAAATTTCCCTTTCACAAATTGTAGAAGAAGAGGAGATTGGATTTATACCCCTTGCCCTTCACTACCCAAAGGAGTCTCAGAGTGGCTTACAAACTCCTTTCCCTCCCCCTCCCCACAACAGACACCCTGTGAGCAGTGTTCCCTCTAAGCTGAGTTAGTGTGAGCCAGCTCACAGTTTTTTAGCCTCTGGCTCACACATTTTTGTATTAGCTCAGGAAGGAGGGCTCCAGAGCAAACTAATTTATGCAGTAGCCAAATTGCTGGCTCACATCTTTAATGCCAGTGGCTCACAGAATAGAATTTTTGCTCACAGGACTCCACAGCTTAGAGGGAACATTGCGTGTGAGGGAGGCGGGGCCAAGAGAGCTCTGACAGAAACTGCTCTTTTTTCAAGAACAACTGTGCCAGAACTACGGTTTGCCCAAGGCCATCCAGCAGCTGCAAGTGGAGGAGCGGAGAATCAAACCCACACATTTAACCACTACACCAACGTGGCTCCCCAGGGTTTTGATGTTCCACTTCTACAGCAACCAGGGTCCTAAACTTTCTTATGGATGGCTGACAGCATCTGATCTGATTTTTTCAAAAACCCCTGGCAAAAAAAGGCCCTTTGCGGTACAAGCAGTCCATTGCATTAATAAATTACATGCGGAGACTCTGAAAACATCTAGTAACAAGCTGCTCTATAAACAAGAGCTCGATATGGCACAGGTCAAATCTTACTTATGTGTAAAGGGTTTTTTGAACATAAGGAAAGAGCTGCTGAGCCAGGCGAAAGGCCAGCTGAGTTCCCCCATCGCATCTCCCCGCGGGGCCCCCAGATCTTCTCTGATACAAAAGCATCAGAATCTGCTCACTCTATTTACCGTGATAGGAATAAACTTGAAAAAACGTGGGATGAACACAATAGGGTACAAGGGGATAAAGATAAAGCAATGCAAGCACCTTGATCCTAAACTCGTCTGTCCAGAACTATACAAAACAGACGGGACTGGCTTTGCAATAAGTATAAAGTTACAGACCAGGAGGAACAACACTAAATAACACAATCAGTTTGTATATAGACTTGCACTGGGTATATAGACTTGGCACTGGGTTAACAAAGTTAAGGTCCAAAGAACCAGCCAACTAGCTGAGCCCAAGACTGCTTTGAAGGTGTGTTTCCTGAACAGCAGGCCCACTTTCCAAGTTGCCTGGCAACAGACCTTTGAAGCGGAGGCAGGTGACAAAGAAAAGGGAGAGGAGGGGGACTGAAGGAGGGGGAATCCCACTAGGTAACCTTTGGGCTTGGCTGAACTAGTTCCTTTGATCCTGGCCAAGAAGGCTTAATTAGGCCTCTGATGGTGCAAGAATGGGCAATACAATCCCCTTAATTTGCATTTACACCCTTGAAAACCTACCATATTTACCAGCTTTCAAAGATGAGGCCTAAACTGGGAATAGGCAAAGGTAAACAAGTGGCCATTCAATGCATATTTTAAAGCTGAATTTTCCCCAGCCCTGAGGGGGAAAGCATAACCCAGCCACAACAAATACCTTGCACACCACACCACTTGAAATAGTCACTGGAAGAAATAATGGATCTATGTAAATCCATAGTGTCGTTTTAATCGTTTTCCTGGTCTGAATTTCCAACAGAGCTTTACAAAGGTGTAGTTTGTAGTCTACTGTTGACAGAAACAGGAGGCCAACACCAATTATTCTTGCAGCAAATATAGTCATACGGGAATGGCTCCCTAATATCAGTTTCAAGAAATGGGAACTGATAAAGCTGGGTCAGGAGGAGACGTCCTCAGAGGCCGGGACCTGTGTGCCGGGGGGGGGGGGCGGATAGCAACTCCTTGGGATTGTGGCAGCACAGACGCTGAGGGGGCCATCACAAGACCCCCCGGGAGGAAGGCCCATTCAGCGGAAACTAAGCAGTACACCCACTCAGCTTAGGACTGCTCTCGGAATAGACCGGTGTGGCCCAGCCAACACTCATACCCGGGTGGAGAGGGGTTCATATTCCATTCTGCACAGCAACAGAGTTCCCTGCATGCCTCAGCCGAACCCAGCCTATAGGAGGATGCACTGACATGGCCCCAAGCTCCCTGTAGGAAGAATGGGATTTGAGTACATAAATGATATTTTACTTCACTTAATGACAAGGATGTATATTGTCACCTTGCTTATTTAATATATATGCAGAGTACACCATGCAAAATGCTGGCCTGGGTGAATCACAAGTGGGAATTAAGATTGCTGGGGAAAAGATCAACAACCTCGGATATGCAGATGATACCACTCTAATGGCAGAAAGTGAAGAGGACCTAAAGAGCCTCTTGCTCAGAGTAAAAGAGGAGAGCGCAAAAGTGGGCTTGAAGCTCAACATCAAAAAAACTAAGATCATGGCATCCGGCCCCATCACTCCTTGGCAAATAGAAGGGGAAGTCGTGGAAGTAGTGACAGACTTCACGTTCCTGGGATTCCAGATCACCGCAGACTGTGACTGCAGCCATGAAATTAAAAGACGCCTGCTCCTTGGGAGGAAAGCAATGGCGAACCTAAACAGCATGATAAAAAGTAGAGACATCACCCTGCCAACAAAAGTTCGCATGGTGAAAGCAATGGTATTCCCAATTGTCATGTATGGCTGCGAGAGTTGGACTATAAGGAAGGTCGAGCGCCGAAGAATAGATTCTTTTGAACTATGGTGCTGGAGAAGACTCTTGAGAGTCCCTTGGACTGCAAGAAAATCAAATCAGTCAGTCCTAAAAGAAATCAACCCTGACTGTTCCCTGCAAGGCCAGATAATGAAACTGAAGCTCAAATACTTTGGCCCCCAAATGAGAAGTGAGCACTCACTGGAGAAGACCCTGATGCTGGGAAAGATTGAAGGTCAAAGAAGACGGGGATGGCAAAGGATGAGATGGTTAGACAGTGTCATAGATGCAACGAACATGAAATTGAGCAAACTTCAGAGGACGGTGGAAGACAGGAAGGCCTGGCGTGATCTGGTCCATTGGGTCACGAAGAGTCGGACTCGACTGTGAGACTGAACAACAACAAATGATTGATAGTATGGTAAAGCGAAGAATAGAAACAGTGTGTGTGTGTCTGTGTGTCAATATTAGAAGAGATTGGATTTATACCCAGTCCTTCACTACCCAAAGGTGTGTCAGAGCGGCTTACAAACTCCTTTCCCTCCCCCTCCACACATCCTGTGAGGTAGGTGGGGCTGAGAGAGCTCTGACAGAAAGTGCTCTTTTTTCAAGAACAGCTCTTATCAGAACTACAGCTTGGCCAAGGTCATCCAGCCAGGCACAAGTGGAGGAGTAGGGAATCAAACGAGAGAGGCTTGTTCCTGAATTTAATTCCTGACTGCAAACCTCCAGATATTTTTTTCTTCTTGCCAGGCACACATTTCAGAAACACACACATACAGAATGCTGGCTCAGCATTAAATAGCCACACTGAAGGACTGGTCAGAAGACCTTATTTCCCCAGTTTCCAACATGCCAGTTCCTGACCAGACAGCACATCCAAAGAGAGCCCTAACCCTAACCCTGGAGACGGCCACTTATGCAAGCAAACCTGACTGCATGGCAAACCAAACCAAGTGGCAAAGATTTCCTCCTCATTACAGTCCAAAATCCTTAAAGGTGGCTGCCACTGCAAGCTCCATCACTGACACCAGGAAACAAGGAACAGAGATCTAATTCTTCAAATTAAAAGCAACCCTACTGGTCTTTGAAAAGAAGGCGAGCTGTTAAAAAAAAATCCTCTCTCTATTTGTTAAAAGGAAGCTTAACATTTCCCCCCAATAGTCTCACCCCCTCCCCAAAGAAAGTACCCCCTTCCCAAGGTCTGGGTACCGTGAATCAAAAGAGTTTAATTGAAGAGATCTGGCCGTGCTTTATATTCAACAAAGACAACCTTTGATTCAAGAGTTCATTAGTCAGTGGAGTTAAACAAGTGCTAAGAAACGAAAACACAAAGACTTGTTCAGTTTCCCTCTCCTGAGATGTCATAATCTATCATGAGCGGACAAGACCTGAATTTCTAACATGCACATATAAAGCAGAAAACCACCTTCCACAGAAATAAACAGGCCAAATAACAACAAAAAGCCCTATTTATTTTCTCCCTTTCAGAAAATTACTTTCTTGAAAATTACTTCCCTTCTCTTTCCTCTCCCCACCTCCAAATTGCAGACCCAGGAATTCAATGCTGGGTGTTACTATGGAAACAAGTGACTTCAAACAGTTCATACTATAATGCATGCCCATTTTTAAAAGTCAAACTTTTAAACTCCGTGCAGTTAGTGCAGCGAAACTCTCAACTCAACGCAATGCAGTACTTTCTGGGCCATGTTAGAAGCACAATCACGGCCACACAGAAATCAACAAGGGCAAAAGGGCTGTTCAGAATCTACAGGGCAGGTCCCAACACTGGCAGCCAGGGCACACTCAACACTCCCGTCTGTGGAGCTCCCTTTCCGACACACATGGAATCCAACACTTGGGGGTGTCACACACACTTTACATGCGTTGCAGTACACTAAAAAGTGTAACATGTGAAAAGTCACGGATTTCAGAAAACTCAAACCTATAACCAGTTACCAAGGATGGGAAGCCAGTGGTAATATCTGAAAGGCCGTACAATCGCAGCGATCCCTGCAGCATACAAGCAAGGCAAAAAGCCACCTGTGTAGAACAACTGATGGCGACCAATGGGAGGTCATTTCTGTTAACATTCCGGAAGGGATCTCCCAGGGCCTAACCGCCTGCTACGTTCTTCCGGGGCCCACGGCCAGGCTAGAGAGCAGATGAGCAGAAGCACAGGGGCTCCCCGCAGGCAGAGGGGCTTGGACTCCTCCACAACACTGTTTTCCCAACCTGCAAGGGCCCCAGGAGGCTGCCATTTGTCTCATCGGGGCCACACGTGAACTGTCCTGTCAATCCCCCCCCCCCATTAGCTCCCTGGGGCCATTTCAGCTCAGGAAAATGGCAGGGGGCGGGAAAGTCTACGCCTCCCTCTCTAAGCAGCCCTGATCCAAGTTGAGCTGCCACACGCCTGGGAAGCAAGGCACTCTCAGAACATACCTGTGACCTGACCTGGGGGATGTACCCTGGACAAAACATGATGGGTAGTCAGGTCCTCAGATCAAAAGACCTGCAAGAACAGGCTGACTTTTGTAAAGATTTATTTGCAATAATAGAACATCCTTGGGTAACTGGCCCAATATCTTACAATAATGTCAAACCCCCCCTCTCTATTAGACTTACAATTTATTCCCTCAGTTGTTGCTGCTGTTGTTACTTTGATTTATTAATTGCCGTATCCCAGCTTACACAGAGCTCTGGGCATAATGCCATAAAACAAAGCTAAACATACAAAACAAAGATACTAATTTTAAAATTTCCATATACAGCTTGACAAGAACTAACACCAGAGTAAAAAGAGCCAAGGTGCCAACTTACACATTTCTGTTCCAATTCTGCACTGCCCGGCCATTCAATAGGAAGGGGGGGGGGAGGAAACTTGAAATGAAACATACCGGGGGGGGAGAGAGAAGGGTGCCAGCCAGCCGTCGCTGCCCTCAGCCAAAGGCCCGGCGGAACATCTCTGTCTCCCAGGCCCTGCGGAATTTCACCCAGTCCCGCGGGGGGGGGGGGGGGGTTGTCATTTCGCAGAGAGAGTGCCACCAGGCTGGGGTCAGAACCGAGAAGGCCCCGGCCCCGCCCAGGACAACTGGACATCCCCCGAGGGCCAGGGGATCACCAGCAATTTGTTATCAGTGGAGCGCAAAGCTCTCCCGGGCACAATCCAGAGGAGGCGATCCCGCAGGGACGTTGGTCCCAGGCCGGTCAAGGCCTTCATGGTCAGTACCAAAACCTTGAACCTGACTCAGTAGACTGGAAGCCAGTGTAGCTAGTGTACCACCATTGGAATATGTGCCATCCGTGGTGCTCCCGGCCGGACTCGCACCGCCCCATTCAGGGCCTGAGTGGAGTTTCCAGGTTGGTCTCAAGTGTAGGCCAGCGCAGAGCGAGGAGTCTAATCTGGAGGTGACCGTTGCATAGATTACCATGGCTAGGTCAGGGCATGGCCAGAAACGAGCCAGTTGCCAAACTTGCTGAAGGTGGAAAAACACCAGTCTGGTAACAGGCATGATTGGGAGCTCCAATGATAAGGAGGTATCCAAAATCATGTCCAAACTCTTGATGGATGGCGCTGGTATCAATGGTGTCCCACCGAAAGGTGGAAGCCGGCACTCCAATCCCAAAGCACCCCTTGCCACAGAACCTCCATTTGATGGATTCTGTCTCAGGCAGCTCTTTTTTAGCCGTGCCACCATGGCCTACAATCCCTCAACCAGATTTTGCAGGGCAGGGGCCGTCCAGCCATCCAGTGAAAGATACAGCTGGGGGTCATCGGCATATTGATGACACCCAAGCCCGAAACTCCTCGCCAGCTGGGCGAAGGGTTGCATGTAGATGTTAAATAACATCTGGGAGACCAGTGCTCGCTGAGGAACCCTGCACGATAAGAGTTGCCCAGAGTACACATTCCCACTCCGTGCCACCCTCTGTTCCCGGCCATGGAGGAATGAGGAAAGCCACTGAAGGGCCACCCCACGGACTCCTACACTGGCGAGGGGGTGAGTCGGAAGATCACAATCAACTGTGTTCCACACTGCTGTGAGGTCAAGCAGCAGCAGCAGCAGCACTGCCCCGCCTCGATCCCACTGTCTATGGAGACCATCTGCCAGGGTGACCAGCACAGTCTCCGTCCCATGGCCGGGGTGGAGTCCAATGCTGGGTCCAACGCTGACATGTCCTCCAGGAAACCCTGGAGCTGCTCACCTGCTGCTCTCTCAGTCACCTCACCCAGAAACGATACGTTTGAAACTGGGCGGTAATTGGCTGGATCTAAAGGACCCAACCATGTTTTATTTATTTATTTATTTTATTTATTCAGGTATTTCTACCCCGCCCTACCCCGCAAGCGGGCTCAGGGCGGCTTACAAGGGGCATAGGCCCATACATAAAATTCAAGTGTAGGCCAAGTTTTGTGTCCGTCCCGCCCTCCCCCACAAGAGCAGTAGAAACACAGTCTCCTCAAGACCCTCTGGGAGAACCCCTGTCTTCAATGACAGATTGACAATATCCATCATAGGGCCCTGTGTCCTCTCATCGCTGGCTTTGACCAGGACCCTGTCAACATCAGCAGGTGAGAGCAGGCTGAATCCAAAGACGGCCAAGGGGCCTCCAGCTCACCTATGGTATCAACACTGAAAGGTACATTGTGGCAGAACTATAAGACTTTATCCAGGAAGAAGCTCATGAATGCCTCAGAGCTGATGGTCAAATTTCTAAATCCATTTTGGTGCCTCTCAGTGAGGGACAGCAAAGACCTGATCAACCTAAACAATTGTGCTGGGCGAGAGCTAGCAGACGCGACGGAGGCTGAGTAGAATTCCCTCTTTGCAGCCTTCGCAGCCATCTCGTAGGATTTCATAAGCGTCCCATAAGGTGCTCTTGTGGCTCCGGTGCGAGTGCGCCACCAAACTTGCCCAAGTCATCTAAGCTCCCATTTCATCTCCCTGAATTCTACCATACACCAGGGGGATGATTTACCACCGGAGCACAGAGGGCGTCCGGGAAAAACCTCATTGATGGCTTCAGAGAGATGGGAGTTCCGTTCCTCTTCTAGCAGCTCATCTAATAAGGCGCCGGAAGGCATTGGATCCCACAGAGGACTCTGGAACCCAATTAGGTCAATTAGTCTCCACAGGCTAAAAAAATAAAATAAATAAATAAATAAAAATTAGTCTCCACAGGAAAGGTTAAGTGAGCTCACTGCCTAGAGAGGAGGGGGCAGAAATGCCCAGCTGGGCCTTCAAAACCAAGGGCTCCATACCAGGCCAACACAATCAACACCAGTGGTCTTCGAGGCGGAGAGTGGTTTGAAGGAGAAAGCCTCCAGGATGAGTAAAGCTTCCCACCCCCTCACCCCCTGCCCTCACGTTCAGGACTGATGAAGGGCTGAGAAACTGGGGGGGGGCAGCTTTTTCAAGGCAATTGTTTTGCCCCCCCCCCCCAAGCCCAAGTCTTGGTCACGCAAGCCAGATCTATATTCTGCGCTGGTCTTATTATTAATGGGTCTGACGTTGCACAACATCAGTGTCGAAGGGGAACCTAAAGTCCAAGCCTTCACCCCAACATTTCTCTGGACAGGACAAAGGTTGGAAAGGAATTCCACATCTGATTAAGTATCACAGAAACACCCTCAAAATCCACTGGTGAAAGCTAAGTTTTACATTATTTGCAATAAATGAAGTCTACTTCCATCTATCTGCCACTCAGTGAACAGATTCACAACAGAAGCCAGATACTCTATAGCTGACAAAAGGAACAGGAAGGCTCAGCTTACTTGCATGCCATGCCACGCAGATCCTCCAGTTTCAATCACACTCTACTTTTCTGGTTGAAATAAGGCTCCAAAGTTGACAGCAACATCTCTCACTCAAAGAAGCATAGGAGTTCACAAAAAAACCAAAATGCCAATCTGCCTTTTACCCCATATGCCTCAACCACTCAACTGCACTGGCAAACACCTTTCTCCAGGAAGAAGCAACAATACACGTGTTCATGTTATAAAGGTGCAGAATCCAATCAGCCAAGTTCAACATCAGAAATCTAGGTAGATTCAGCTTCTAATTTTTTAGGGATATATCTTTATGGAAAGAATTTTGATACATAGCATTCAGGGAATGTTTACTGCATTGCCAAATTATAGCAGTTTGGGGTGTACGTGGGGGGGGAATCTTACAATTGTCCTTGAGATGTATTTGCAGAGGGTCTCTCTGAGCAAGGTCACTGGCCTTCTGCAGCGGGGCCACTTAATAAGCAGGTCAGGCAGACCTGAGTGAAAACTTTCCTTCTGAGGTCTACCGGCCCAAAAGGACTTTGGGCCACTCACAGATAAAGTGGGGAAGATCTCTACTTATTCAGGAGACTCACCAGTTATGCACAAAAATCTTACCATGTAAATTAACCAAAAGAGAAAGAAAAGAAAAAAAGCCTTCCCCCTGCAACACCAAGAGGCCTGATGAAGACTGAACACGTAATCCCAGGTGTGACTACTCAGAGCTAAATTCCACTATGGTTAACCATCAACACTTCCAGAAAAGCGGGCACAGGATTTGCAGCCCAAATAAGCTCCAGGAAACAGAGAACCTGGCAAATAGCTAAGAGTCCATCAATGGAAAAAGGAGATGTGTGTATGTGCGTGATTAATCTGCTTAAGCGCCTGAGAATCCCAAGATTTCCAAACTGTTGCCCTTCCTCCTAACAATGAAATGGCTGATCTCCATCATGAATCATGAATCCAACAAAACACAACACAACAAACTACCTGAAGGAGTCTCAGAGTGGCTTACAATTCCTTTCCCTTCCCATCCCCACAACAGACACCCTGTGAGGTAAGGTGGGGCTGAGAGAGCTCTCTTGAGGACTGCTCCTGAGAGAACAGCTCTGAAAGAACATATAGAATCATAGAGCTGGAAGGGGACTCCAGGGTCATCTAGTACAAGGCAGGAAATTCACAAATACCTCCCCCTCCACACTCGTAGTGAGTACTGTTCCACGCCCAGAAGATGACAAAAAACTTCCAGGATTGCTTCCTGAGCCCAAAGTGGCAATCAGCATTTCCCTGGGTGTGTAAAAAAGGGCCACAAGAACGAAGCCCTGAGGCAAACCTTCCTGCCCTCCCTCTCAATCTGCCTAAGTTCACAGAATCCGCATTGCTGTCAGATGGCCATCTAGCCTCTGTTTGGAGAGCCCACCACCTCCCGGGGAAGCCTGTTCCACTGAGGAACGCTCTAACGGTCATAAAGTCCTCCCTAACTTTTGGTCAAAAACTCTTCTGATTTAATTTCAACCCATTGGTTCTGGTCCGACCTTCTGTGGCAACAGAAAACAACTCCAAGTACTTGAAGATGGTTATCATATCATCTCAGTCATCTCCTCTCCAGGCTAAACAGGCTCCATCAACCTTTCCTCATAGGACTTGGTCTCCAGACCTCTCACCATCTTCATTGCTCTCCTCTGGACATGCTCCAGCTTGTCTATATCCTTCTGAAAGTGTGGTGCCCGAACCTCAACACAATATTTTAGGTGAGGTCTAACCAGAGCAAAGTGGTACCATCAAATCTTGTGATCTGGACACTATACTTCTGTTGATACAGCCCAAAATCACATTTGCCTTTTTAGCAACTGCATCACACTGCTGACTCATGTTCAGTGTATGGTCTACTAAGACCCCCTAGATCCTTTTCGCACATACTACTGCCAAGACAAGTCTCCCACAACCTATAATTATGCATTTGATATTTCCTACCTAAATGCAGAACTTGACATTGATCCCCATTGAAATTCATTACATTTCTTAGCTCAGTTTTCCAGCCTGTCAAGTATCATCTACAAATTTAATAAGCAGTCCCTCTATCCCTTCATCCAAACTGTTGACAAAGATGTTGAACAAAACAGATCCCAGGACAGATCCTTGAGGCACTCCACTTGTCACTCCCCTCCAAGAGGATGAGGAACTATTCAGAAGCACTCTTTGGGTGTGATCTGTCAACCAGTTACAGATCCACCTAACTGTCATAGGATCCAAACCACATTTTTCCAATTTATCAACTAGTATATTATGTGGAACCTTATCAAAAGCCTGACTAAAATCAAGATAAGCTATGTCTACAGCATTCCCCTTATCCAGCAAGGTAGTAACTTTCTCAAAAATAGAGTAAGGTTAGACTGACAGGACTTGTTCTTGAGAAACCCATGCTGGCTCTTAGCAATTACAGCTGTTCTTTCTAAATGTTCAAGGACTGTCTGATTATTAGTTCTAAAACTTTCCCAGGTATAGTACAGATGGAGTTCTTTTAGTACCTTTGGATGCAGCTCATCTGGCCCCGAGGACGTAGTTTCATTTAAAGAAAGTAGGAGTTTATGTACTGCCCCTATGCCGATCCTAGGCAGCAACTCCCTTCCCTCATCATGTGTTCTGTTTTTTGCCATGTTGAGAGAAGACTGAGGAAAAGTAGGGATTGAGCAGTTCTGCCCTCTCTTCATCACCTGTTACAATTTCCCTTTCCTGTCCCTGCAAAGGGCCTACCATGTTCTTACTTTGAACAGAAGAACCCTTTTTGTTTTTGTTTTTAGCATCTCCCGCTAGCCTAAGCTCATACTGAGCTTTAGCTTTCCTAACTCTCTCTCTACAAGCCCTGGTTATCTGTTTGTATTCATCCTCGGTTATGAGGCCCTCCTTCCGCTTTCTGAATGAGTCCTTAGAAAGCTGTTTCTGGAGCCACCTGGGCTTCTTTAGCACCCCCCCCCCATTTTTCCTTCCCATAGGAACCGTCTGTGATTGTGCCTTCAGTGTTTCACTTTTAGACACCCCCAGCCCTCTTGAGCTCCCTTCTCCTTAAGTATTTCTGACCATGGGATTCTACCCAACATCACTTTAAGTTTATCACATTTGCTTTCCTGAAGTTCAACCTATATGTCTTACTATGTACAGCTTTTACCTTCCCCAACACTGTAAATTCCAAAGTTACATGGTCACTACTTCCCCGGGGTGCCCACTGCCTTCACCTCGTCAACCCGTTCTTCCCTGTTGGTAAGAATCAAGTCCAAGATAGCAGATCCCCCTGTTTCCCTTGCCACTTTCTGGACTATGAAGTTGTCAGGAATGTATTGGACCTTTCATTCTTAGCAGTGTTGGACTTCCAGCAGATATCTGGGTAACTGAAACCTCCCCTGACCACCATGTCCTGTCTGCGTGAGAGCTCTGTAATCTGTTGTAGGAGTGTCTCATCCAAATCCTCTGTCTGGCTTGGTGGTCTATAGCAGATCCCCACCATGACATCAATACTATTTCTTACTCCTTTTATTTCCCCCAGAGACTCTCAACCAGACTTTCATGCTCAGATTCAGATAATTCTTCTCAAGTATATACCTCCTTGAGAGGCTCGTGGCCTAATTCACACCAAACTTTGACCCCCCTCCCCCTTCCCCGCTCCCCATAAGATCCCCCCCACCCCCGTCTTCTGTCCCATCTGAAGTGAACTTGTGGCTCTGGGAAGCTCATATTGAAATAAATGCTGTTTGCCTTTAAGGGGCTCCCGGACTCCCCTTTTGCTGGGCCGGGTGCCTTTGGACAACACCCCCAAACATTTCAGCCCAACTGGTTCTGCAAACAGATATTTGACCATTAACTGTTTTGGGAAGGTGGATTAAAAATCACATCGAGAAGAAGAACAAAGTCTGAGTCCAGCCTGGGCCCCTTGGAGACCAACCAAGTTTTACCCAAAGGATAAGTTTCTGTGTGCCAGCACACTCCTTCAGGCACAAAAACACGTTCTGCTGCTGGAGACCAACAGGGCGGCTCCACCTGGACCCTGAGAAAGAGGCTGCTTGGCCAGAGAACCCACGGCACGGCCAGGTGTCAGGCTCAGAGGGAGGGGGGGGGGCGTTGTTTCCATCCAGATCCCTCCGCCCACAGAAGGGCAGGGCAGCTGTTGCTACAGCCCCGCGTCCCCAGACTTCTCAGAATGCAACCCGCAGCCCTCTCCCGGCGCCTGCCCCGCTTCTCCCATCCCGACCGAGAACGTGGCTCCCAAAAGGGGCGCGGAGGGGATTTGCGCACCAGCCCGGCAGAGCCGCAGCCACGGCAGGCCACCGGGCGCGCTGGCTGGCTGGCTGGCTGGCTGGCTGGCGTCTTAAAGCCGTCCCTCCCTCCGTGGGTGGGGGGTGCAGAGTGGCTAAAGGGGGCGGTGGGGGTGGGGGGCGAGTCCCAAGGGAGGCTGCGCGTTGCTGCCTGCCCCCCTCCCCTCTCCCTCCCTCCCTCCCTCCCTCCCGTCGGCCGCGGGGGGCTTACCTGCCGCTGCTGCGAGGAGGCTGCCGGGTCGCTGGAGGGTGGCGGCGGCGGAGTGGTGGTGGTCGGCGGGGGC
>NW_015159752.1:340254-480546 GCF_001447785.1 Gekko japonicus
AGGAGGAGGAGGCGGCGTCCGGATCCCCCCCCCCCTCTCCTTCCTGGCTCCGTGTTTGCACCAGTGGTCACCTCACAACACACCCTTGGCTGGGAGGGGAGATTGGCCACGTTGCATCCCCCGGCTGGAATAGCTCTTCTGTGCTGGACTGGAGGGACAGGTGGACACTAGCCCATAAGCAGCTCATGGGAGTCACGGCTACAGTAGCGGCACCTGTGATGCTGCAGCACACTTTTTCTTGCTGCGTTGGCGAACTAGCTGAGAGTTCAAGCACACTTTAAGGGTCCATGAACTCTGCTGCAGGTGACTTTCATCAGGAACAGTTAGTTGAACCAGTTAGGGAGAGAGGTGGATTAATTGGTTTTTTAACAGAGGCTAAAAGTTGAGATTGGCCTTCTATCTTGTTTTACCAGATGCATCTTATATGCACCTGCAGGTTAGCACATATTGCTGCTTATCTCTTATTTAGTTAAGAACCAATCAGTTACCTAGATAACATCACAGGATTATGTTAGCTAATCAGCACTCACATTGCTTATCTCTAATTTAGTTATGAACCAGTTATCTAAATAATATAACATGACTGTGATCGACAAGATTTAGACAGAAGATAAAAGTTGATATTTCTCTATAAATGTGCAGTCCTGTGACAGGCAAATCAGGCTTCTTTGAATGGAAGTCTCAGACAAATGGGTGAGATTACTTGGTGGGTAACTTGAGCTTTTCAATTATCTCTAAAAGTGGTGAGACAAACAGCTGAAACCTGATTTGCTTCTTAGACTGCTAAACTGTAAAAAGCAATGTTAGGTACTTTGATAACTTTAGCATTCGTTTGCACAGTAGTAGGGTCAACTTTTTCATGCTTGTATTTCATTCTGTCTAGCTCACTAAAGGAACTAACTTCTTATCTCAATTTTTTTTTTAAGTTTTTGCTGGTTACACTCAAAGAACTGTACTCACCTCCTTATTATTTTGTATAATAAGAATTAAAGGTTGTAAATCATCCTCTAGTAAGATAAATCCAGGAGAGCGCTGTTGCTAAACATTTTTTGTAAAGGCAAAACTGCTAAAAGTGTTAAATTCACATTGTGCAATGTGATCGTTGCTGGCTCAAGAAAGACAAGTCATGTCAGATCAGTCTGTCAAGAAGAGCTACTCGCTGTGATCGTGAAATGGGACCTCTGCATCCAGAGGAATGATGTCTTTGAGTAGCCCTGGCCAGGATGTCTTGTTAGATCTCCAAAGCTCAGCAGGGTCGGCCCTGGCCGGTATTTGGGTGGGCAACCTCCAAGGAATACCCGGGCCGGGAGACAGAGGCAAGCAGTGGCAAAACCACCTCAAAACATCTCTTGCCTTGGAACAAGTCTAGCTTGCCACCTAGTGACACATAAATGCTAAAAGAGCTAGAACTTCCGGCTGCCAGACCATCTTGGGATCTCCTGCCTATACTACACACAAGGGCATGCAATAACTAATTAATGTCACTGAATACTGGCTTAAATAGGATGGGAGAAAACACATCTCCATTTCAGAAAATAAAATGACTAAAGTGAGAGTGCAAAGACCATCACTGGAACAGCCCCCGAGGGGGGGGGGCGGGGAGAAGAGGAGACCTGAACATGGATACTGTTAGACCGGCAGATTCCAGCAACTCTGAGGCATGCCACAGATCTACAGAACTAAAATCAGGCCTGAAGCCTGGTGAGGAATTTTATGTTCATTTAGAAAATATTGACATAGTTTCTATTGATTTTGGGGTCTTCAGGTTTGGTGGTCCCTCTGTATATGACCTGGGCAAAGCTTATTTTTGTGTTTGTAGCAGCAATCCCAGACTGCTCTTGGCACTGAAGAAGGTCAGAAATCAAAGCAGTCAAGAACAGCTGAGGCTGGGAGAGAGAAAGAGACAAAGGATGGAAGAAACCTAAAGCATTAGGGTTACGGTTCTTAAGATGAATGAAGCGGGACTGCCTTCCAAAGGGAAAATGCCAAGTCAAGTTGGAGACACAGAGAGTACTCCATCTTTCTGTGTTATACCTCTGAGGATGCCAGTCACAGCTGCTGGGGAAATGTCAGGTACCACAAGGCCAAGACCACGGCCATACAGCCTGGAAAATCTACTGTGATTGGACTTCAATCAATTTTTCACAGTGAACATTGGTGGAGTGCAACCTTGGAAAATCTACAACAGCTAATCGAGTTGGAGAGTTAGGGCAAGAAGATTGGTGAGGAGTTTGGTCACCCAGGGTTTTAAATAGTCAAATGATACGATAGTTATTGGCTGAATGGACTGACAACCTGGAATGTCAAAAGCCACACACTAAGCATCTACTCTCTAAGCATTTACATCCTCTTGCTCACACTACCTGTAGAGACACATGTCCGGCCTCTCGTAGCTGCATTCCCTATACATGGGCTGAATCTTCAGGTTATCAGCCAGAGGACTCTAAAGGGCACTTTTTTGGGGAGCCGTGTGTGCATAACAGGATAGCTCTCGCTGAAACTCATCTCCAGGAAGGACATATTATTGACAATGGCTATTTGGATGGGTTTAATCCAAGTTCAAGATCTACCATCCCCTGATGTGTCACTTATGACCCGCGGCATGGCCTGGGTGGTGTCAGGGACATTAATCAGGCAACACCTTTTGGTAGTCTCTGGCCCTGGGGACATCTGACTTGCCTCTACTAGGGTAGGGGCCTTTTTGGCCCTAGTTCCTACCTGGTGCAGTGAGCGCCCATAGGATATCCGGGCCCTGCGGGATTTATTACAGTTCTGCAGGGCCTACAAGGGTCTTCTGCCAGGCTTTTAGCTGAGGCAGTGGGCATTCCTCCCCCCCATTTTGGTTGTCCTGGATTTGAACAGCCTCCTGGGAACTACACTAGCGTTCTATTTTAGCTACTGAGTCATTGATTAGACCCTGCATGGCCTTTTATGATTTTATGATTCAATAATTCAATATTGTTTTAATCTTGTTGTTTTAAATTGGTTTTAATTGTTATTGTCTATTGTCTTAACATTGATGGAATGCGCCCTGAGCCTGCTTGCCTGGGGAGCCGGATACAAGTTCAATAAAAGAAATAAACTTTCCAATGTTCTGAGATGAGCCTTGAGGAAGGGGACTCAGAATTTATTCAGGAGTCGAATGCCTGGTCTTTTAAGGGCTAACAGAGAAAACCAGAAAAGGGGACATGTGGCCCACACTGGTTAAGGGGGAAACAAATGGGGATTTGCATGCGTTCCTTTAACGTCAAAATGACCAGGCAAAGAGTTGTAGCCATTTTCTGTGTGTCTTTACTGAAGACCCTCAACAACAAACTGGGAAAATCCAGAACTAGTTGTGTAGAAAATCTGGCCAGGATTATGTCAACTAATGGCACAAGAGGGAGAATACACAGAAGACAGTATGAGTGTGGCCGCAGAGCTCTGGAGCAGCAAGATGGGAGGGAGGAGGCCTCTTCTCTCTGCACCTGTGCTATTTTTGGAGTTATCCTCCTGAATGGCCATGCAGCTCTGCCTTTCTCCTTCGGATGACAACATACCCGCCCCACACTTTGCCCTGTTTCTCCCTCCCAGGAAGACCCTGCAGCAGCTGCAGCTCTTCTGCAGTGAAAAGCAGTTGTGGCTTGCTTACTGGCAAGGCGGGCAAGAGGGAGAGGGCGGAGACAGAAGTGTGCCTTCATTCGTGTGAAAGCAGTGCCTTGTCAGGCGGGCCTGCACAGGAGGACTTCAGTTTCCCTGCCTATGACACAGCCCTGTGCAAAGTCTCCCCTAAATCTTGTAATTAAAAAAAGAAGAGGAGAAGGAGGGAGAGTGAAAATCCTCAGCAGATGCTGCCTATTAAAAATTCAATTATGTGCCGGAGTCCCTTCTGGAACAGCAAAGAATAGAATGTGCCTCTTTATCTCACAGCATAGACTGCAATCCAGTTTTTATCAGAGATCTGAGGCTCAGGAGATCATCTGTGGCTGTTAATCTGGTAACATTAAAATCCTCTAATAACAGCACACGGCCAGAGCGAGAGATGGCGGCATGCTCTGTCGAAAGCCACACTGCAGATCCCTTCCTGCCGCTTGCTGCTCTCTGTCTTGATCAGGCCCATCTATTGGAAACATTAAAGAATGTCCCTAAATGCTAGAAGACATTAGGAAGACGTTGTGCTGGGAGGTATTTAAACCAATGACTACAAACAACAACACTGTTGCTCATTAAAGTCAAACCCTAGAAAGTAAATGCGATAAGACAATGAAGCCAGACAAAAGAAGAGGAACGGCCTAGTGCAAAAAAAGAAGATCTTAAGCATAAAAGCAAAGATCCCGACATGTTTCCAACATCAGTATCCTTTCATTGGGAGAGGGCTCATTTAAAGAGGCTGCTGTTACTTTCTCTTGCCGCTAAGGAAAGTGGCCAGCAAAACAATAAATCACCGTGTATGAGTATACACTATAAGCAAATATTTTTATATAATGCTTTTGAAATTAAATTGTCAGCAAAATTACAACTATAACAAATTAAATGCAATCTTAGGCTTGACAGTACATATAAGACACTACAGTATAATTTTAGACAAACAACGGATATCTAGTATAAGTCCGTTTACGAATCCTTCTTCAGGTTTGTCGTCTGTATTTCTTATCTTCAAGCAAATAAAGTGCTGCAAGCATTATTTCACAATGTAAATTTCATATACAGTTTTTTGTACGTTTTCACGCTTAATCTGGTGACTGGGGAGCTCCTATCATGCTCTCATGTGACAGAGTCTACAATGTGATATTTGGCTCAGCTACCCTCAGTCTAAGGAAAGTGGACAACGGCCTGCCTCCCACAAGAGGTTTTAGCAGTCTTAAACATATCTGGTTGGAAAGTCATCTTAAATCAGGGCTCGTCTTCTTGAGCCAGCATGTTTACATGTGTGGGAGAATTCAGAACCTGCTGGAGCCTTGCATAGCAGGATAGGCTTTCCATGTCAAAACAGAGGACTCCACAGGGGTCACAGTGAATCAAGACTGTTCTAGGGGTTTATGTCCCTCACCCACAATTGCTTGCAGACCTCTAGCACATTCCCTCAAAGAGCAAACTTCATGGCTGAGTGCCTTATCACAAAGGCAGAAAAAAATGGCTGACCCACTGAAACCTTGGGAGAGATTTCCTAGAAATGCAGAAAAATAGCTTGCAATTACTTAAAAGAAAAAAGACACTCCTCCCCCGACTAGGGGTGTGCAAAAAATAAATAAAAATTGGCCGGATTCAGATTTGGCCTAATCTGGCAGAATCAATTTCAGCGAGCATAAAGACTCCTGCATGTCAATTTCGCCAGTACCAGCCTGTTCAGGAGTTTTTCCGCCAGCCCAATGTCAGTTTCAGCCCCATTATATCCTATGGGCCATTGAAGTCAATGGCGAAAACATAGGGTATATTCTGGGGGCTGGAGGGGAGGGGGTTTGAGGGAGAGCCTCCATTGTTCTCTATGGTGGAGAAAAAGTAACTTTTTCCCCACCACAGAGTGCAATGGAGGGGATGGGGGCAACCTGTTTGGGGGCCCATAGAATTGGACCCTCTGGTCCAATGTTCGTCAAACATGGTTGGTATCTTGGGGAGAGGCTCCAGCAGCTACCCTGCGAGTTTGGACCCTCTCCCTCAAACCCCCTCCCCCTCCAGCCCCCAGAATATACCCTATGTTTTCGCCATTGACTTCAATGGCCCATAGGATATAATGGGGCCGAATTGCCGCCGAAATTCGGTGGCAAGCCGATTCAGATCAGAGAATCTGAATTGTCCTGCAGCAGCCCGAAAGGGGTCTGAATGGGCCATTTTCGGGGGTGCATTCGGTTCGGATGAACCGAATGCACATCCCTACCCCCGACTCCAATTGCCTGGTGAAGACTAATCATGCTAATTCGTTAGGATACCCATTCTACTGTATGTTTAGTATTCAGAAATGGTTGTTAACATTTTACAAATGGCATTAACTTTTAAAACTGATTGGAGTGGCCCAACGGTTGACAGCTGTTGAGAAGCTGTGGACTGGAACTGCACCCACACCCCGTGGACCTGGGAAACTGGGGGGGGGGGAGGCAATCAGAGGTCCAGAGCGTCCGCTCAGGCGTTCCAGATATTCAGCTCACTTAAAAGAGCTTTGGTTGTTCAGGCTGCACGTTTAAGGGCAATACTGAGCTCTATAAAATTACGGACAATGAAGAGACAGCGGCTAGACAGACTTCCCTCTTTCATACAACAATATGAGGTCTCTGACAAGTTGGTTTGTAGGTTAACCACAGACTAAAGTTCTTCACTCAACCGTCATTAACTTATAAACTTCTTGTCACGAGGGAGACTGATCGCTGTTACTGTCATTGCTGCTGGAGACATTTTTATCTTGTCTCTCATCCAGGAAGCTCAGAGTGATGTACACGGATTTTGCTTTATTTAGAACATTTTTAGGCCACCTTTCCACCCGGTCGGGGTCTACAAGCCTGGAAGCAAATTGGAAGCCCGTGTAGGTGGAGCAAGATTGGAGTGAGAGGGTCCCTGCTCTGGCCGCACCATTATGTATGGACTGTAGCCTCCAGACAGTCTTCAAGGGCATCCCCACACAGAGCACATTGCAGTAATCTATTCTAGATGTTACTAGGGCATGCACCATAGTGGTAAGATCTTCTCTTCCTAGGTAGGGCTGCAGATGACTCACCAGCCAAATTTGCTGAAAGGCACCCCTGGCCGCTGCTGCTACCTTTTTATTCAACAGGAGGCCCAAGTTTAGGAGCATCCCCCCACTATGAACCTGCTCCTTTAGGGGGAGTGCAACCTCATCCAGAACAGGGAGGAGGAGGAGGAGGAGGAGGAGGAGGAGGAGACTGGATTTATGCTCCATGGCCCTTCACTACCCAAAGAAGTCTCAGAGCAGCTTACAATCCCTTTCCCTCCCCCTCCCCACAACAAACACCCTGTGAGGTAGGTGGGGCTGAGAAAGCTCTCCCAAGAGCTGCCCTTGAGAACAGCTCTGAAAAAACTTGTGACTGGCCCAAGGTCACACCAGCAGCTGCACGTGGAGGAGTGGGAAATCAAACTGGGTTTTCCCAGATTAGAGTCTGCACTCTTAACCACTACACTAAACTGGCTTAACCACTACACCAAATCACTGCACCAAACTGAGGATAACCCACTACCTGGGTCAGACATTCCTCTACCGGTAAAACCTCAATATTTTTTTTTTGGGGGGGGAGATTAAGTTTCAGCTTGTTAGCCCCTCGTCCATTCCAAAATTGCCTCCAGGCACCTGCTCTCAGTTTCCACAGTCTCCCTGGGATCTGCTGGTAGCCATGACAACTGCCATGCGCAGGAGTAGAGAGCAAGTATGGTTGTCGGACTAGGCTCTCAGAAACCCAGGTTCGAATCCTCACTCTGCCTCAGAAGTGCGGTGGGTGGCTGTGGGCCAGTCACACTCTCCCGGCCAGACCTAACACGCAGGCTTCTGGTGAGGGGGAAATGGAGCAGAAAGTGATGCATGTGGCTTTGGGTCCCCCTTGGGGAGGAAGGTGGGGTGTAAATGAAGTAAAATTTGGGAGAAACAGCGGGATGGCCCTCACCTCCACACCTCCAGAGGTGCCTGCCTAGCTGCTGTTGGAAACCACTGTTGGACTCAATGTTTTTTTCCATTTCGTTCCGTGAGCAATGTTTGTGGACACGTCTGCACAAGTCTTATGAATATAAAGAGCATCCCTCAGGTGGGTCTGAGAATCACTGGTGTTTCCCAAAAACCAAACCAAAAGAAAGCCCCCCCAAACAGCATGGTAAAATGGAAAGTGTTCATTTAAACAACCTTAACTGGAGATGTCAGCAGACTACTATGCTTGTAATACAATCTCTAGGCAATACAGCATGAGGCTTGATGTAGAAAACGAGATAAGTCTAACAGTGATAAAATGTGTCCGTCAGTTAATTCCTCGGGAGCAAAATGAATACACAATTTCAGATGTCGTGCTGTGGATGTACAATTACGATTTCTGTTCACAGTGTATTTACAATAAACTGCATTATGTTATAAGAATTAATGTGGTCCTGTGCAGTATCTGCTAACAGTGTGAAGTAGATAAGCTGAAAGCATGTTTAAAATATTTGTGTGTCCTTCTCTGCATATGTTGTACTTTCCCCATGCCATTATGCAAGCTACAACTGTGCTTTAAGAAAGATTACAAAAGTACTCTATAAATCAAGTTATATATGTACACAAGCACATTCTGTAGAAAGACTAATCCTATTTCAATTTGGGTCAGAAGCAGAAAAATTCCCATGATCTTTAACAGAATCCGGAAAGGACAAGGCCGTTTCTTATCAGAAATGGAATGTTTGGGGCCCGCCTTGACGTGCGACAGGCAGGAGGGGGCCTGGCCGTGGGAAAGATGTGTTGCTTGCAGTTGCACCAAAGCAGAGATACTGCAATCACTGGACACTTTTCTAAAGATAGGAACAGTTTGTATTTTGAAGATGGCACTAGATTTGACAGAGTTAAATCCCACACCTTCTGTCTTGCTGGCTAGCTCAGCTTTATTGTAGCTGATGCCTCTGGCTGTAGAGGAATCTGAGGTCCTCACAATGAAGTAAGTGATTTTAAAAAATGAGATGACAAATAAGAATGAAGTTTATTTATTTAGAAAACTTTATGCCGTCTCTTCAGGGAAGCTGCCCGAGGTGTCTTAAAAAATAAAAGTTCCTTTAAAAAATATATTGTTAATTTTTACAACCATGTTTTTGTGTTTGATTTGCTGTCAAGTCACAGTCAACTTAGGGCAGCCCTGAAGGGTTTTTAAGGCGAGAGACGACCGGAGGTGGTTGGCCATGGCCGGCCTCTGTGGAGCAACCCGGGGGGGCAGGGGCGCGGCCCTCCATCCAAGCACTAACCAGGGCTGATCCTACTGGCCTTCCGGGATCCAATGAGATTTGGGCTAAGCCGGGCTATCAGGCCAGGGCACTACAATTAAGGCTGGTAGATAAAAGGAACATATTCAGACTTTTTAAAATATTATCTACAGTGTGTCAACAAACTTAAATATATATATTTTAAAAAGAACTAAACTGAGGTTATATTTCACAAATTGCTTCAGGCCCACTGACTTTAATGGGACTCCTCTGCTTCAAATTAGATGTGAATGCAGAAGAACTCTTTGATTTCATAGTCTCCCTAACATAACTGAGCTGTCAAATTAATATCCAGGCACTGCCAAGTCTAAAAGAATGCCTGCATGGT
Organism: Gekko japonicus; assembly: GCF_001447785.1. Lineage (NCBI taxonomy): Eukaryota > Metazoa > Chordata > Lepidosauria > Squamata > Gekkonidae > Gekko > Gekko japonicus. Next base: position 349,496 of record NW_015159752.1, read on the forward strand.
TAACAATGCAAGACAAGGAAGCTATAAAAAGTAAAGGGGTTTCTTTTAAAAAGTGGAAGGTCTGCCCCGATGAACTGAACACTGGCAAAAGAAATGTAAGTCAAAAATTAGGCATGCAAAAAGAGATTTTGAGGGGCAGGTTCCTAAAAAGCATCAAGACAAACAATAGAATCCATCTGGAGCAGGAAACTAGTGAGAGAAGCAGTTGGGCCTTTGTATGATCAAGGAATAAATCAATAAACGGATTGCTAAAGGATGATGGGGAGATTCCAGAGAAGCTGAACTCTCAGAGACACTGGGCAGGGATCAATCTTCTTCTCCTCAGAGGAATTAACCCTGTTCCTTTTGGGCATGAAAGGGAGTTTCCACATACTGCCCCAGTCACTCTTGCCAAATCTCTCTCCCAGTTCTGGTCTCTGTATAAAGCGGACTTTAGCTTATGTTGAGACTTTGAATTCTTATTGTGAAACACTACAGTTAAGGGCAAGGAGGCTTTTTTACTCTACAGGTGAACCTGTCTGACTTATCTTGTCAGATGCACTGAGTCCAAAACTGACTGCCTTCAGACTGGTACTAACTGTGGACTGCATTCTCCAGACTAACAACTGACCCCCCCCCCCTCAGAGCTGATCATATATCTTCCTCCGCTGGTGCTGGCCAGTCAGAGAAGAGGAGCAGCCTGTCACTCAAGCTCTCCCTTCCAGGGAAGAATTAACTCTTTATCTCCTGGTTCTCTGCTTTAGCTGCACTATGAAACCTCCTTTTAAAGTGCCGTCTGTCTCATGTGCACGCGAGAGTTCTTATGGAACTCAAATGTGAGATAGTAGACCTACTAACCCATATACGTAACCTATCACTAAATTTGCCTGCTGTACCAGAAAACCGGAGAACAGCAAATGTTACATCCACTTGTTTAAAAAGGGGTCCAGAAATTTACAGACCAGTCAGCCTGATCTCTGTCCCAGGAACATTACCAGAAACTGTAATCAGAGATATCATGATTAGGCACACAGAGGAACAAAGCCTGTTAAGGGGAAACCATTATGGATGCTGCTAAGGGAAGACTTGCCTCACCGACCTTTTGTTGGAGTTCTTTCAGAAGTGAACAAGCATGCAGACGATGGTGACCAGATAGATATTATAGACTTTAACTTTCAAAGGGCTTACTAAAGACTCCTGAGTGAACTTAGCAGTCATGGGATAAGAGGACCGGTTCCTCTATAGATTCAGAACTGGTTAAATGACAGGGAGAAAAGAGTAGGAATAAATGGACATTCCTCACAACAGAGAGAAGTAAGCAGTTGGGGTCCCACAAGGACTGGCATTGGGGATGGGACTATTTCAGCTATTCATGAATGATCTGGAACCAGGGGAGAGTGGTGTACTGGACCAAGTGTGCAGATGACACAAAATTATTCTGAATGGTGAAAACCAAGGCTGACTGTGAAGCGCTCTGAGAGGTCCTCCACAAACGGCGCATGGCTGACGATGTGCATGAAGTCCAGTGCTGGAAAGTGTAAGATGATGTGCATTGGGACCCAGATTCAAGTACAGGCTAACGGGGTCTGAACTTGTCGAGACTGAGAGGAAAAAAGATCTTGGGGTCATAGTGAATAGCTCATTGAAGATGTTGACCCAGTGTGCTGCAGCGGTTAAAAAGGCACACTCTAGGGCAGGGAACAGAAATCCCGAACATGTCTAACTTTTCCCTTCCCCTCCCACTAGGCTCAAGGCCACATTCAACCCTCTCTGGGTGGGTGGGGGGATCAGTCTGCCTGCAGTGACTCCTCTCCAGCTCTGCCTCCAAGAGTGACGTGGGGCTGCCAGGTCTCCCCTGGCCACCGGTGGGGGGTCCCGGTCCTTGCCCTGGAGTTCCTCAGCACACATGCTTTGTGCGCACACCGCAAAGACGTCACCTGGAAATGTCATCATTGTTCAGGGCATGTTCAGGGGAACGCTCTATCGTTTCAGGAAAAACTCTATGGTTTTCCCTTAAACAATCAACCATCCCCCCGGACAACCGGGTGATGCCATTGTGTCGAGTGCACTGCGACGAACAGGGCGCTTTGGGGGTGAGGTTCCCCCTGCTGGCCGAATCCAGGCTGGCAGATCTGGAGGCCTGAAAGCAGGCGAACTCCCACCCACTTTAGGGGAATGGTAGCCCTAGAGTGAATATCCTCCGTCCTGTTGCAAGGCCACTTATGCTTTTTGACCCCTCTTCACCTGTGATTGGCTTCAGTTTCCACTCCATTTCCCCCTTCCCCAATCACGAGACAGAGAGGGTGCCTGGGAACTGTCGTTGAGACTTTCTGGGGCCTGCAGGCCTCAATCTGCTTAGGCCCAGAACTGTGAAAGCCTGGCAGCTAAATTCAGTGGCCCCCTCATAAACTCACTGTGCCCCCTAGAGATATGGCACTTATTGGGTGCGTTCAGACGCGGTGTTTGCAACGGTATAGGTGCCGGTTGGAATCAGTGTACTTACCGGCATTCACCCATAGAACATTTGCCTTCCGTCCCTAACCGTTGCAAAGCCCTTTAAACCATTGTACTCTGCCGCTAGGTCCCCAAGTGGTGGAATCCTGAGTGCAACGGTTGTAATCGCTGTACCCCCCCCCCTCTGATCGCTCTCCACCGTTGCAGAGCCACTTCCGTTCGGAAGCCTGAGGCTTCCGATTTTCGCCGACCATTTTTTTTTTAAAGGTCAGCGATATGCACTTGGGCAAAGCTTCGCCCTGGCGTTTGTTTAAAAAGAAAAGAAAAGGGCCTTAGTTTAGCGTTTCGGAGGCGTCCGGGACCTCAGGGAGGCTACTTTGCTCTCTAAACTTTAAAGGTAAGGCAGGGTTTTTTGTGCCTGTGCGAAGATCGCCATTCTATGGATGGCTGCCTATGCGCATGATCAAATAGAGTTTTTTAAAAAACAACAAAAAAACGCCGATGCCCACTGTGTGTGGACAGGCATACAGCGAAGGGATCCGCAGACAGGAGGTGAGTGTGATCGCGTTTCAGCCGGCATAAACTGCACCGGTTCCAACCGGTACAGTTTATGCCGGCTGAAACGGCGCGTCTGAACGCACCATTGTGGCCCCCTAGAAATATGCTAGGACTGAAAAGAAAACAGCTGCTCTTACAGTGTATAGATCTATGATGCCGTCTCATTTCGAATACTGGGTACAGCTCTGGTCACTGTATCTCAAAATAAATAAATAAAAAATGCAGACCTGGGGAAAGGTACAGCGGAGGGCAACCAAGATGATGAGGGGATTGGAGCCCCTTCCCTACGAGGAAAGGCTGGAGAAGAGTCTGCGGGGACTTTTCATTGTAGGAAAGAGGCGACCAAGGGTGTGTGTGTGTGACAGGAGAGAGCTTTACACAATTACACACACACACATATATACACATACACATATATACATACACATATACATATACACGCACACACACATATACGTACATACGCGCACACACACACACACACACACAAAGGGGCTCATCTGATGTTCCTGTATCCATGAACTGCTTTGCAGTCTGATCCATGCAGCTAAGCCTGAAGCCGCCCTGAGCCGGCCACGGCTGGGAGGGCGGGGTATAAATATAATAAATAGATAAATAGACCTTTTCAAGACCTTCATATGTAATTCTTACAATTTTTTAAAAGTCAGCTGCTAATTCTTTCCCACTTTCCTTTGTTTCGTGTCAAGCCTAAACTTAACAAATGTGATTTGTGGAATGAGTACTTATGTTTAGCATCATGATGCAGGCTAATAATTCTGGAAGTAGAAATCGGGTCCTAAGTTCAACTATAAAAGTAACAATGACAAATGTTATTACAGTCAGTAACATTTCTGATGTCACTTCTGCAGGTACACGTGAGCACAGCGATGCACACTGCACGGGGGCTACCCTTAGGAAGCGTTCAGACACTTCAATTGGTACAGAATGCTGTAGCTGGGATGTTGACTAAAGTGAGTTGTAGGGACCACATCACCCCATTCTTGACCCTTTTGCGTTGGATCCCAATTTGTTTCCAGGCACAATTCAAGGTGCTGGTCTTGACCTTCAAAATCCTATATGTTTTGGGACCGGCATACCTGAAGGACCACCTACTCCCTTGTGAACCAACCTGACCACTATGGTCTTCATTAAGGTATCTCCTGAATTCTAGGATTAGGTGGGTGGAAACCCAGGAGAGGGCCTCCTCTGTCATGGCACCAAAATGCTGCCCCCTTCTGCTGCCATCCTTTGCCAGCGGGCAAATATTTCTTCCTTTGGCTTAGTGCTCCCTCAGTGCTCCCTCCCTCCTAAACAATGCTTTAATTGGTTTTGTTGTTTTGTTTTATTACTTTGTTTTATTACTTTGTTTAATTGTTGTTTTTATGTATTTGTATGCATTTTAGCTCTGGTTTAATTGTGTCAAATATGTCTGGTTTGGGGTGGGTTGATTTTGAAATGTGATTTTATCATAAAAGGTTTTAATTTGTTGGCTGCCTTGATGGCCCTCATGAGGGAAGAAGGGTGGGATATAAACTTTATAAAATAGATAAAATTAGCACAAGCTCCCATCAGGGATCCAATTGTCCTACAAGACTAAGAACGTCAGTTGTCAAGAGACCCACAGGAGAATGAAGAACAACACTTGCACAACTGTCAAAACAGACAAAATCAGTTACACCCTTAAAGATCACAGAGATTTAAAACAGGGATTTTTAAAAAACCGAGCTACCTTATGACATTATTTTTAAATAAAAATGAGAATATTATGCTGTGGTGGATATGAAAACATTGTCAGAAGTTCCTATTTAAAGTGTCAGACCACAGAGTAGCCTTTAGATATATTTGTATTTATAAAGTAAAGGCAGTGCCAGATTTATGTATAGGCTAAGTAGGCTGAAGCCTAGGGCCTCTAAATCTGGGGGGCCTCCACAGCCCTGCCCCTCCCCCAGCGGGCAGTCTCCCCTCTCCCAAAATTGCAAACCCAAGACTTCATGCGAGGGTGGGGCAACTCGGGCCCAGCAACCGTGAGACTCAGGGCTAGCAAGTGGGGCTCAATTTGAAACTCTGGGGCCCAACTGAAAACATTTTTGTGGGGCCCCAGTTCACAGCCAAAGTCTGCAGAATCTTAGAGATATAAATAAAACAAAATAAAAACCAGACTGCCCTGGTGTGGGGGCCCCCTTAGGAGCGGCCCGCGGGGCCCAATTTGGCCTTATTGCTCCAATTGCCTTAAGACCAGCCCTGATGAGACTGTGCAGGGGTTAGACTGACAAGCCCTGCCCCTTCTAGGTCCCTGGTGCCACTATTCAGAGTACAGACTCCAGGACTCCAGAGCCAGCAGCCCAGAGTCAACAACCAGCTGTACGGCCTTCCCCAGCTCAAGGGACAGATCAGTAGTGGTACGTGCTGCACTTTAATTGGTGGGAGAGTGTGGTGGGAGAGGGGGCCAGCTGGGGCAGATAGACTAGGCAAGCAAGCTCTCCCAAGTCCCTTCCATTCCTTTCCTCCTCCTTGGCTTGAACAGAGCAAGCAGATGTGACTGGCACTGGCCTCACCCCTCCCAGGCAGGGAGTCTATCTTTCACACTTCACAGAGCCCTGTCGGTGCCTGCAGCATGCATTTGCAACCCCTTTCTCAGAACTTCTTGGATATGAAAATAAACATTGGTTGTGTCAATTGTCGTGCCAATAAATCCAAACAATACTGCTTCATACATTAATAGTAGATTAATTGTTCTAAAGCCATTGCAGAATCTAATCAAAGTTTTACATATTTATTTTATATAACATTTTTTGGCAGTTGGCACTTTTAAATGGCTAGTATTGATTGTTGGATGGGAGCCTGGTGTCTGCTGCTGCTGGAATTATTAGATGATAAAATATAGTTAATTATTAACCTATGTTTTTGCATCATTTTCAAGCCTCCTAATTGCATGTGTCTTGGAAAAAAATATTTAAAATCCTTTTCACAATTTTGGGAGTTTATAAACTTTTGAAAATGTTTAGATTGGAAAATGATGTTGTGCTATAGGGTTGGCTTGTTGGATGTGACAGAATAGACTCCATCTTGTGTTTGCTTTGGTTTAGGTTGCTTAGTTTAGTTAAAATGGGCACCCACCCTTGGAAGTAGGGCAAAACTCCAGGGTAGGTCTACAAATCCCAGATGCCTCTATGGCCCAAAAGTGCGGGAAAGCCAGGGGGCGGAGTCAGAAGATATAAATGCTCCAGCCAGCCTGGGAGGGGGGGAGTCATCCTGCAACCTTCAGAGAGGCCAGGAGGCTCTTGCTGCAGATTGCCCACAGGCAGAGAGAGGCCCTGGGGATCAGGGAAGGCAGCAGTGGGAAGGGATCCTCGGAGGGATCCAGAACTACCTGTAGAAAGCAGGACGCCAGGCTGCAGGTTGGAAACTGAACCTCATCCCGAGGGAAAATAAGTGTAGGGATCCGTTCAGGGACAGAGGAACTGCATTTTGTCTTATTTTATTTGTGCCTGGTGGTGTTTTCCTTTCTGTGTTTGATTTAAAGTGCCTTTTTGTGTTTAAAATCCTGTTACTTGTAAATAGTCAATAAAATCTTTGTTCTTTGATTAAAACCCCAGTCTGATGCTCTGGCCATGGAGTCTCCCCTGCTCTGCCCACTACTAGTGCCTTAAGAAGGGTCCTGGGAGGGAAAAAGCCCAAAATGTGCAGGTGCCAACCCTCCAGGAGAAGCCCAAAGTTAGGGGTTTTCCTCTCCAAACCTCAGAAGTCAGCCAGAGGGGTCCTCACTGCCCCTCAAGAAAGGCATAGGGAAGTCAGTGAGTGGTGGCAGCTACTGAAGAGTGACAGAAGCCCACCAAGGAGGTGGGAAGGCAAAGCAGGGCTCAAACCGGCCACTCAGTCCCCCAGGGCAGAGGGTGGGCACCCGTTTCGCCACAGTGGAAAACTGAATTCTGCAACCCTTCAGCAGCAATCATCTACACCTTGTGCCAATAGCCACTGATGGACCTCTGATAACATGTGTTTATCCAGTGGAAGATTAATTTTACTTTTTATTTTTAGATTCTAATCTGAGCATGACTAAAAGATTTGAAAGTGGTGCTAGCAAGCGCAAGAGACAGAGACTTGAAAGTGCTATGGTAATGAAGTTAAGACCAATCACTGCTTGCATGCATCAACCACTCATTGAAGCAACCAGAGCCAGCATTGAAGCTATCCAACCTGACCCAACTACTAGCATGCAACCAGACAAAAACCGCTCTGAAAGAGAAACAGCAAAGCAGGATGTGGAACAACAAGCTGATTATGAGGAAGCAGCCATGATGCCGGATCAAACTGAAAATATAGAACTGATTCAAGAGTCACTTACTGGACAGGGAGAGGCTAAAGAGCCACAAGAAAATAATGTCAATAGTCAGATTTTGAAGTTCACACCTGGTAAGATAGGCCAAGGCCAAGGCCTTCCAGATGCAGATAAAGATAATGCCAAACATAGGTCTACTGTAACAGATGTTGGTTTGTGGTCAAAATTATCTCATGAGGAAGTATCCTATTGGGTAGAGAGGGGTCCCTGTCAAGTTCTGCATCATCGTGGACCATTTTCAAATTCCAATTCCAAGCAAGTGTACAAAAAGCAGTCCAGGTTTTGCACAAAAGCTCTTTTTTATTCAACAAAAGCAAATGGGGAAACATATAGCTGAGAGTGGCTTGTATATTCTCCCTCAAAAGGCCGGATTCATTGCTTTGTTTGTAAACTCTTTCCAAACCTTGCATCTTCTTCCACAGCTTTAGCTACTGAAGGGTTTGATGACTGGCAAACCCCCCATCTTATCCAAACTGATGAAAGAGAAGCATAGGAATGCCATGTTGGCCTACCTAACAAGGAAACGAGGGCAAACGTTAACTTACATGCTAGAGGAACAAATAAAAGCAGAACAGCAACATCCAAGCTAGAGGAACAAATAAAAGCAGGACAGCGGTACTGGCAGCATGTCATGGAGAGAATTATTGCTGTAATATGCACTCTTGCAGAACGAGGCTTACCATTCAGAGGACACAGTGAACACTTCGGATCTCCAAATAATGACAATTATCTTGGTCTTTTAGAGCTAGTGGCAAAATTTGATCCATTTCTACTTGCTCATATCAATCGGTATGGACATTTTGGATCAGGCAATCCCTCTTATTTGTCAAAAACTATATGTGAGGAAATGATTCAACTCATGGCAAAAAAAGTTAAGGATGCAATTCTGGCTGATGTGAGAAATTCTGCATATTTCAGCTTTTCAGTAGATTCCATGCCTGACACTTCCCAGGCAATATAATTTGTAAACTCAAGGTTGTTGTTTTTTTAAAAGAATAATGTTACAACTTCATTTTCCTAAAAATGAATGCTTATTCCACAAAAGGTTTACAAAGTTCAGTTATTGCAAAGGTTTTTCAGTGTTAATTTTAACAGTTATGCGTTTTTTCCAATCACTATGGTATTTAACAATAACACCTTATGTTCTTTAGAGGAGAAATTGTGAATTGCAGAATTTTAAATACCCGTCATCATCCTTGGCTTCACTCAATTTTGTTTATAACACTCTTCCATTTTCTTCTAGTCATGAGGGTGGAGGATTGGGAGGGGCCTCACAAGTGGAGTAGCCTAGGGCCTCTCTCCATCTAAATCTGGCCCTGAGTAAAGGTAAAGGTTCCCTTGCTTGAAAGCCAGTCGAATCCGACTCTAGGGCATGATGCTCATCTCCGTTTCCAAGCCGAAGAGCCAGCGCTGTTGAAGTGATTTCAGCTCTCATACTTTATTTAGTGGTTAGAAACAAGACGAAAAACCCCGGCTTGCAGGCCAGCTTATATTTGCAAGATACCCACACCCATGACACACACACACCACCATGATAGGGTATTACAGTGGCTGATAGTTCCATAGGTCCCAGCTAGGACCCCAGCCCTCTGATTGGTGCTGGCTAGGATCCGCTTCGACCACTGTCCCTCAAAGCGCATGACCGTGTGTCGAGCTAGCCTCGCACACAGTTGGATATGAATACATTACACCCCTCCCCCCTTGGACTGAAACACACCCACAGACATAGTCCTTTAGGTAAGTGGGTGCCTTCTGTTCTCGAGTGGAGTGGCGAAGTTCAGGAGCAGCGACCGGGACTGCCACGGCTGCCTTTGGCTGAATGCTGGCTGGTGCTGGCTGAGGAGTTTCTGGCCTCGGTGCCTCACTCTGAGCAGACTCGATGTCAGCGAAAGGAAGACAGGGCTCACCATTAGGCGCTGTTTGTGTGCTAGTCCGTTGAGGATCCTCGGCCATCGCGGAGGTGTCAGGGTCCTCATAGTCCTCTGGTTCCAGCAGCAGGAACCATCGACACAACTGGTCGATGTGGCGTCGCAGTAGCTGACCGTTCTCCCTGGAGACCTCGTAGGATCGTGGGCCCGTAACTCTCACAACCCAAGCCAGAATCTACGGTGGCCCCTGTGCTTAGTTTCTCGCATACACGGGATCCTCCGGGAAGAACCCTCTAGCCGTTTCCTGTGACTTGGTGTTGAGTTCCTACTCGGGGGCTCGATCGGGATGAAGACGGTCCAGCCGGGTTGTCAGGCATCGTCCCAGGAGCAGTTTAGCAGGGCTGTGCCCGGTGGTGCATTGTCCAAAGAGGAAGGCGGCCAGCTTGTAGTCCCAATCTTTGGTGTCCAGCCGCCGAAGTGCCTCTTTGGTTGTACGGACCAACTGCTCAGCCTGTCCATTTGTTGCAGGGTGGAACGGGGCCGACCTGACGTGTCAAATCCCGTAGTACGCCATAAATCCCTGGAATTCGGTGGAGGTGAAGGCCGACCGGTTATCGGTGACCAGGGGTCGGGGATACCCTGGCACTGAAGATTTTCCACATTGTCCAAATGGCTGCCTTTGAGGATGTGGAGGGCACTGGCACAACCTCCAGCCATTTGCTGTAAGCGTCTACTAATATAAAAAACAGCTGACCTTGAAAGGGGCTCGCAAAATCTAAATGTAACCAGGACCAAGGGCGGTGCAACGCTTCCCAGGCGCGTGCGGGAGCCCGTAGAGGTTTGGGCCAGGACTCTTCGCAGGCTGTGCATCATTTGATGGTGTCTTCAATGTCCCTGTGTAGCCCTGGCTACCAGACATAGCTGCGGGCAAGCGCTTTCATGCGGACCACCTCAGGATGGTTCTCGTGCAGGGCAGCGAGGACACGCTTATGTAAGGGCCCCAGCATCACCATCCAGCCACCCCACATCAGGCCCCCCCTTGTACGCTGACAGCTCATCCCTCCGGGAGGAAAAGGGTGCAAAATCGGCGGCCCCAGTGGCTGCAGGCCATCCCCTTACCACCCAGTCCAGCACCCGGCAGAGGATGCAATCTTTGGCAAGAGGTGGGCCACCTCCGCGACGTGGACCGGCCGGTCGGGAAGATCCTCCAGCAACGCGACCTGATGCACCGGAGCTGGGTCGGGGTCCAAGGAAGGCAGTGGAAGACGGCTGAGAGCATCAGCATGCCGCATGGCCTTCCTGGGCTGATGGACGAGCGAGTAGGAATAATCTGCCAAGAAAATAGACCACCGGAGCACCTGGGGGGAGACCATCTGCGGCGTCTGGCAGTTGGGGGCCAGGAGACCTTGAAGGGGTTTGTGGTCCGTCAGCACCATGAAGGGCCGGCCATAGAGGTAATGGTGGAACTTTTTGACCCCTGCTACTATTGCCAGCGCCTCCTTGTTGATCTGCGCAACGTTGCGCACCGCAGCAGACAAGGTCCTGGAATAGTAAGTGATGGGGACTTCCCAACCGTCGGCCAGGCGATGCCCCAGAATGTCCCCGACGCCATATGGTGATGCATCGCAGGCCAGGACTACCGGCAAAGCCTCGTTAAAATGGGACAGCACGGCATTAGAGATTAACAGGTACTTAACCACCCAAAAAGCGGTGGCATGAGGGAGCCCCCAGACCCACGGTGTGTTCTTGTCCAGCAGGTGGTGGAGGGACTCTGCCACGGCAGCCTTGAGGTGAAGGAAAGAATGGTAAAAGTTTAACAGTCCAAGAAAGGCCTGCAACTCTGACTTGGACATGGGTGGCAGAGCCTCGGTGATTGCCTTGATCTTGTCGTCCGTGGGGTGGATGCCTTGTGCGTCCATCACTAATCCCAAGAACTCTACCCTGGGCACCCCCAGGAGGCATTTCTCGCACTTGACCTTCAACCCTGCCGAGTCAAACTGCTGGAGCACCACCCATAGCCAATCAGCGAAGGTCAAAGCATCCGGAGCTGCGATCAGCACGTCATCTAAAAATGGCTGAACTCCTGGAATTCCTTTTGATAGAGAATCCATAAAAGATTGAAAAATGCCCAGTGCAACTGACACCCCAAACTGTAACCGATGCACCTTGAAAGCCCCCTTATGCGTAGCAATGGTTTGGGCTTTGGCGGTGGTGGCAGCTGTTGATACACCTGTGTCAAGTCCAATTTACCGAAAACCTGGGCCCCTGCCACGCTGCCAAGACATGACTGACTACCGGCACCGGGTAAGCATGGTCTTGGAGGGCCTTATTCAACGTGCACTTGTAGTCAGCACAAATGCACGCGTCTCTGTTCGGTTTTACCGGGGTGACGATAGGGGTCTCCCATCGAGTGGAAGCGACTGGTTCCAGCACCCCCTGGGCCACAAGGCGGTTGAGTTCTGCCTCGATCTTGGGCTTCATGGCGATGGAGGGGTGCCGGGCCTTCACACGAATGGGGCAGACTATGGGGTCAAGGTCCAAGAAAATGGGGGACCCAGTGAACCGGCCAAGCATACCATCAAAAACGTTGGGGAATTCGTTACATACAGCCGCGAAGTCCAGCACCCGGACCTGATGCACCCCCGTGACTGAGAACCCCAGGTGACCGAACCAAGAGAGACTCAGGAGACTAGTGAGCCGCCCCTCCACCACCACCAATTCTAAAAGTCCATCAAAGTCCTTAAACTAGAACCCGGAACTTGCCCCAGCCCCAGACTGCCACAGAGTTCTTATTAAAGTCCCATAACATTAACCCCTGTGGCTTTTGCAGAAGGGGTCCCCCCCGTGAACAGAGAGTGCGCAACATGTTGGCCGAAATAATGGAAAAAGACGACCCCATGTCTACTTCCATTCTGCAGGGGGACCCCTCAATTAATACTGTAACGTGCTATCGGGGGGCAAGTTACATACCAGGTGCTGCTGCTGGTGGTGGGTCGAGAGGGTGTGAAGGTTGGTGGATTCGGATTGGGCCGAAGACCTCTGGCGCTGTCCTTGCGAATGGCAGACATGGGCCAGGTGACCAGATTTGTTGCATGACCTGCAGACAGTGTCCCTGAACCGGCAATTCCAGTGCTCGTGAGCTTCCTCGCAGCTGGCGCAGGATGTGGCTGATGTGAGGACCTTTACTGAGGTTGAGGCTTGGAACCACTGGGACGTGCGTCAGTGGACTTGTAGAACCTCCTAGTCATCGGAGACGTTGGAAGTGAGGGCCGCTTGTGTGCAATGGACCACCCTGCCATGGCGGTCTTGATGCGCCTTTTCATATGCCGTGGACTCCCTGAGGGCCTTGTCGAGGTCATCATGGCTAGCCAGTTTCTGTCATAGTTTAGGTTCATGGAGACCCACGAGGAATAGGATCAACAGGGTGTCCACTAAACTTGGGAAAGCGCACCTCGTGGCTGCCCTCCGGAGGCCCACCAAGAACTCCAATGCTGTCTCATCCGGGCCCTGGATGCGCACAAAAAAGTCCAAGTGCTCCAAGAACTTGGTGGGCTTAGGCGAAAGGTGATCCAAGAGGGCTTTCACCAATACCTCATATGTTTCTTCTTTGGTCGTCTTCGGGTTGATGAGGTCTTTGAGGAGCTGGAAGGTCTCCATGCTGCAAGAGTTGAGAAGCAGGGCCTTCTTTTTCCCAGCGTCTACAACATCATGGTAGGCAAAATGGCTCTCCAGGGTCTCCAGCCATGTTCCCCATTGCTGCGGCCGGGTAACATCAAAGGCAGGGATGTTCACCTGGGTGGCCATGATACTAACTCTGTTTGGAGGGCGAAGTGGTGTTGGTGCTTTGATTCTTCTTTCATTGCCTGCTTGGGCCTGCGGGAGGCATCAAAAGCTGCACAGCTGGCTTCTCTGGTATCCCAAGACTTTCATGGTTGAGAAATAGCATGCGAACTGGCCTTAGACTGAGTCAGACCATTGGCCCATTGAGAGTTTGGTACTGTCTAACGGGCAGAGCTCTCCGGGGTCTTTCAGACCAGAGACCTTTTCCACACGCAAAGCAGAGAAGCTACCACTGAGGCCCAGCGTGGCCCCTGCCCTTTGCCTGCCTGAAGCTCATTCCTAAAAAAGCTGGTCCCATGTCCCATGCGCGATAGAAATGATTCGTTCTTCTGCACACGTCCACCTGTTAAGTTCTGAGCATGTGCTAACCAATGCTCCCTCTAAGCTGTGGAGTCTTGTGAGCAAAAATTGTACTTTGTGAGCTACCGGCATGAAAACTGTGAGCGAGCGGTTTGGCTCCTGCATCAATTCGCTTGCCCTGGAGCCCCATCCTTCCTGAGCTAAGGCAAAAATGTGTGAGCTGGAGGCTACAAAACTGTGAGCTGGCTCACACTAACTCAGCTTAGAGGGAGCGCTGGTGCTAACCTGATGAGTACCACTGACAGATGAATGCCACTGAGCATGCAAGTTCCAAAACAGCCCATACACTTGCGATACAGCCAGTTTTAAATGATGTGTGGCCTACTCCGGAGAACCCTGGGGCAGGTGTAATCCAAGCAAGCCCTCAAAAATTCTGATTATGCACTAACAGCAGCTTCCTGTATTAATGGCTTGTTTGGTTTTATATTGATAACTTTTTAAATTATTTTATAATTACTGTTTTTACTTGCAAGCCACCCCAAACTGGACTTTGGAGAGATGGCACGTAAATTCCCTGAACCAATAAATAATACCTAGCCACCCGAATTCAGCACAGTGCAGGTGCAAGACTACCCAAAAAAACCTGATTATTTTGAATGACAATAAAATACAAAGTGGTGAATCTGCTCACTAGAGCCATGGAAAGAAAAAAAGGGGGGGGCAGTGATAGGATGTGCAGACTGTCATGCAGTTCAGCTATCTGTACATTAAAAGCACAACAGTGATTCAAATCTACATCACTCAGTCATCCATGCTGTACAGTATGGAATATCATGCAGGGCTGAGACAACTGCAGGTGATGAGCACACACACGACAGAGAGCCATGGTTTCAGAGATCTGCACTGTGAAAAGAACCTCCCGGCTTCCAGAGCTGAGTGTTCTGCCCATGAGATCATGGTCAGTGGAAATATAGGCGGCAGTAAACGAAGAGGTTTCATATATCCCCAACTGTAAGCGTGCTTCCTATGTGACATACTGAATATCACAAGTTAATGTTTGGGGTCTTCCTGACAGCTAAAAATAACTTATGATAAAATTAAATATTAATCGTCATTTTCTCTGCTAATATATAAACTCGTGAATGTGCTCTGTGTTATTCCGAAATCACTTAATACTGCACCGATTTTGTGCTCAGGCACGAAGGCAGTTATACTTCAGCGGCCACCAGGAAAAGGGAGGGTCCCTTAGCACTTGTTCGACCTGCACGGCCCCTGCCAAGCCCCACGTGTTTGCACAGACCCCTTTCCCCCATCAGAACACTCCCTGGAGCAACATTTGGACATCAAGGCATGAGGTTCCTTCTCGACACGTACCTGGCTATAGTTCTGTACAGCTGATCTGGGTTGACTGCTTCGGGCTGGGAGTTGTGATGCTGCAGTTTCACCGAGGGCAAGGGTCTGGTTGCTATGGTAGCTAGAGGAGTACTGGAATGACCCTTCAGGTTTGGAACTGAGTTGCAGTGCACTCTGGGATAGGAGGCTGGGCCCTGTGTTGGAAGTAATTGGCAGTAGTCAGCCAGTGCCCACCACGGAGGAGGAAAAGCAGGCGTTATTTATTTATTTATTGCAAGCAGCCCAGGCAGGGAGGGTCCCCCACTTTGTGTGTCTCTCGGCATTTCAGCACTGAAAATCAGGTCACATAAATTTAAAGTGGCACTTTTTAAAACTTAAACATCATTATTTTGCCATTCTCAAGAAGGAAACATAATATTTCACAACTGAAAAGCTGCCCTGCCAATCTTTAACAAACAATAAACAAAGCCCAGACTGCTAAATGAAAGACTGCAGGACCGAGGAAGGTATGACAAGGTCACAGCACAGGGCAGCTGCAGCTCGGAACAGGGGCCCTTTGTCAGGTTTCTCCAACCGACCCCCCCCCGCCCTCACTCCCACAAAAACACAGTTCCCACTTGCATCACATTCTGAGGTCATTTCGTGGTGCTCAGTCGGTATTCTGACATCATCACACACACACACACTCCACTTCCTAAGGATGCAGAGAGGGAAGCCCCCCCCCCGGGGGGAAATGTCAGGAGGTGGGTTAAGGATGGAAGGAGGAACCTGATACTGGAGCACCGGTGAGATGCTTTCAGCATTTTGTTCTGCCCTGTGCAGCCCAACAAGAAAGAGAGATTTTGTGGGGTTTTTTGGTTTTTTTAAAATAGATTTCAACAGCCTTTTAAAGACACAACCACCCCACTCTCGTTCTTACTGATGCTTTATTTCATACATCCAGCAGTTGAGCAGACAAATGCTGAAAGTGCTCCCCACAAGCCCACCCCAGCACATTCCGGCTGAGGTCCATAACCCCCCACCCAAGCCCTCCTGTGTGCCGTGCTGGGACTTCGAAAACATCTTCTTCCCATGGTTGGCTGTCTGACGCAGCACCAGAGAACTCTTCTAACTCTCCAGTGTCTTTTTGAGTGACTGAGATAGAAAGAGGACCTCCTAAGCTCCATACACACCCCATGGGATCCATTGATCCCTGAAAAATTGTTTAATGTATTATACATATAATACATTAGTAAGGGAGCAAAAGGAAATTTTAAAATATTAGTAATCATCAGGTAATTTAGCCTGATCTCAGCAAATCCCAGCAGATCTCTGATGACCAGTTTATGTTTTTCATCACAATGCTCAGTGATTCAAAACATGGAGACAGTCCATTGCAATTGGGACTGCCAAAATAGGGCAACAAGCACGAATGCCTTTCCGAGTAATTTCACATTTTCAGTAAAACGAAAAGCACTACTAAAATCCATTGTACACACACCAACAAGTTGGAGCTACGTGTAGTTCCTAAGGACTTCCACACATAGTGAGGGAAGAACTCAACAAAGAGATGGCACTTTTGGTGACAGTCTCTTGTGTCCAACTCCTGTGTAGTTTCTCGTGAGCATAGTGCCATGGACAGGACATAATGGCGGAATGAATGTGCATTCACAGATTTCATGCATGCACAGGCTTCCAAGTTCACTTCATAGGATGGACCAAAGTGACAAGTAGGTACCAACTCCCTACACAGAAACAAGAGGGGAAGCCCTTTGGGGCAGGGGAGTTCCACACATACCCGTAATAAAGTCTGGATTGGGACAGCAGTTCATAAAAAGAGTTAGAGATTTCGAAAGTTAACATATACGCAGATGGTCAGCAAAACATCATGTTAATCTTCAGTTGATCTTTATATAGTGCTAAAGGTAAAGTTTTAAAGAAAATATTTTATCCTACACAACAAGGAAACATTGTAGAATAATGTGGACACATACGCTTGTAGGAGAAGCATATACAGTTCATGAAGTACTATAGCATAGTGATACATTTGTCAATAAAGAGAATTTACTCTTTCAGAGTTTACAAAAGAGAAAGCCACTGTGTAATACAAGGAAGAGAAAGACCCAGAAGGAAGAGATGGGAAAATAGATGACTAAGTAAAGTGAAGAATAATTTCTAAACCAAGCACATGCATCATGGACGCTTTTTTGTATCAACTAGCAAAAAACAAACAAATAAATTGCAGCAGGAGAATTGCCACCGAGAATACCGCTGTATTTTCCCCCTGAAGGCTACAGGAAGAGCAACAGGTACAATAAACGATACCCCTTCCCTGAGGTTGGGGGGCCTGCCCAGGGGTCCCCAGCCCAGAGAGGGCCCAAGGGGACCAGGAGCAGGGGAGACAGAGCCAGGCAAGTCCTGGCCCGCGGAAATGCACCTGGGACACTCCCACATGGCACAGCAGGCTCTGTTGCTGAGGCACACCGGTCAGCAGGGTCCCGCGAGAGACAAGGATGCTGTGGAGAAGGGCAGGGCACGCGGGGAGAATGCCCACACTGGGACCCCAGCCTCCCTTCTTGGGCGCATCCTGCAGAGCCCTGCCCCATGTGCCCCACAAGCCCAGGGCTGCCATGCTCCGATGGGCTCCCTTAACAGGCAGGACTGAGAGCAGCCAAGGAGGACAGGCCAGGCCAGACCTCTGTGTTGTTGGCGGGGAAGGCATACTGGTCAAAAGCCCCTCCTCCCCCAGCAACTAAGTCACCCCCTGTGGCCCGCCTGGAAGAGGACACTGGAGGGGGCAGCAGCTTGAGATCCTGGTCCTAGGCTCCCCATATGTACCCCAGCGAGCACTGCATTCAGGGTCACAAAACCATTTGACCCTTCCAGGCCCCAAAGACGTCAAACTGGCAACCGGGGCCAGGGCGTTCTCGGTGGTGGCTCTGTACCGGTGGAATGAGCTCCCAGGGCCCTGCGGGATCTTTTACAGTTCTGCAGGGCCTGCAAGACAGAGCTCTTCCACCAGACCTTTGATTAAGGAGCTGCCACCATCACCATCACCACTCTGCCATTACAATCTATGCCAGTTGTATATATGTGATAAAGATCAAGAACTATTGAACAAAGTAACTGTTGCCACCATCCTTAAGGTATAGTTATAACTTGCTAGCACTTTGTGTTTTGAATTGTTTCTAGATGGTTTCATTTAGATTATTATTGTTCTATGTTGCTCTTGTAAACCGCCCTGAGCCCGGTGGGGAGAGCGGGGTATACAATAAATAAATAGATAAATTGTCAAAGCCTGTCGATGCCCTGTTGGCTTTCAAATAAAGTCCTAAGAAAATTCACCCTTTTAACCCCCAATCCTTATCTGATTGCCTCGGAGCAAACTCCTCTCTGAAAGAGAAGCATTTTTGCCTGGAGAACCTTCAGATCAAGAATGATGGTTGAAGGAAGATTAAGACATTCCCTGTCGTAACAGAGGAGAATTCTGTAAGTCTACTGATGAAAATGCAACTACATTTCTTGGAATAAGCCATAATGACAATGTGATTGTATATTCACTGTGAAAAATTTTGGGGGGTAAATTCAACTTCCAAAAAAGAAAAAGACATATTCTGATTTTAGCAAAGTATCACTGTGATCTATCTCTTTCTTTCTTTCTTTCTCTCTCTCTCTCTCTCTCTCTTTCTTTCCTGAAAGAATTTGTATTCTTACAAGCGTCAAGGCAGCTAAAAAATTAAAACATATATGATAAAATTACATATTTAAACTATTAAACTCAACAATGGAAAAGCGGAGTTAAACTACATACAAAACATTAAAAAGGCATCTCTCCTTATATATAATTGAGTAAGAACATTCTATATGAACATTCTAAATTTGGCCCCTTTAGTGTTAGGCTGGAAAAACTGCCACTCAGAAGACACTGGCTGGGTTGGCTGGCTGCTTTGTGCAGTCCCGCCCAGCGTTCCAAGGTCTTTTGCATATGGAAGCTGATTGGACTTCACTGCATTCCACACCTCAAACTCACCCCCCTCCCCGCAAGGCAGTTGGAATGTCAGTTGCATATGGAACCTTCAAGGTCTTTTGCATATGGAAGCTGATTGGACTTCACTCCATTCCACACCCCCCCCCCCCCCCCCCCGCCACAAGGCAGTTGGAATGTCTGGTGGTGTGTAGGTCCCAGGAACATGTTTTAAGAGCTGCCTGGGGGATTATGGACCATTCATACACTTTCAACCTTAACATACCTCATAGGGGGAGAGGAGAATGATGACAGCTGCTTTCCCTAGGCAGAGGCTGGGGGGGGGGAAGTAAACTTGAAGACAGACAGGCAGATAAAGGTTAGGCTGATGGTTGCCTGGAAAGGACATAGGGTTGCCAACTCCAGGTTGGAAACTTCCAGGATAGTTTAGGAATGAAGCCTGCTGAGGGTGGGGTCTGAGGAGGAGGAGGAAGAGAAAGAGGAGGACCTCAGACAGATACAATGCCATACTCCCCACCCTCCAAACAAGCTGTTGCCAGTCTCCAGGTGACAGCTGGAGAGCTCTTAAAGCTCTGGTGTTAATTCAAAGTGCTGCAATTTATCGACAGAGTAGTGTTTTGGCAAAACTTTAGGAATTGTTTGGTGCATTTACGATGGGGCACCCACCCAGAGCCTCTGGCATTTTCTCACTCTGCTCCGGAGCTCTGGCGCCATGACTGAGAAGGCCGCCTCCCGGGTTGCCACCCACCTAGTCTCAGAAGGCAGAGAGGCACCCAAAGCAGAGCCCCCATTGGTGACCACTGTGGTTGGGTAGGTTCACAAGGGATTAGGCAGTCCTTCAGGTATATTGGCCCCAAACCATGTAAGGCTTTCAAGGCAGTCCTTCAGGTATATTGGCCTCAAACTATATAGGGCACCTTGAATTGTGCCTGACCACAAATTGGGAGCCAGTGTAGACGGGCCAAGACTGAAGTGCTAGGGTCCCTACAACCGACCCCAGTCAGCAACCTGGCTGCATCATTCTATGCCAGGCAAAGTTTCTGAAAACCTTGCAAGGGCACCCCCGTGTGGAGTGTATCATAGTAATCTCATCTAGACGTAACCAGGGCCTGTGCCACAGTGACCAGAATTCTTTTTTTTGTCCAAGAAAGACTGCAGCTGGTCAAAGGCACTCCTGGCCACAGCTGCCACCTGCTGATTCCACAGTAGGCCTGGGTCCAAGAGCCCCCCCAGACTACGACCCTGTTCCTTCAAGGGAAGTGCGTCCAAAACAGTGGACACCCTAAATCCTGGGTCAGACCTTCTGCTGCCAGTAGTTCCTCCATCTTGCTGGGATGGAGCTTCAGTTATTTAGCCCACATCCACCCCAAGACTGCCTCCTGGCCCTGCCTCTGGGTTTATGCAGCCTCCCTGGGATCAGCTGGAAGCGCAAGACTGAGCTGTCATCCACATATTGGTGACAGCCCAGCCTAAATTTCTGAACGACCTCAACCAACCAGCAGTTTCATGTAGATCAGGGGTGTCGAACATAAGGCCTGGGGGCCGGAACCGGCCCGCCCAGGGCTCTTATGTGGCCCGCAAGCAACTAGTACAAGGGAGGGAACAGAAGACTGCCTGAGGGGGGAGTGGGAGGAGCCACTACGACTGTGGCCTCAGCATGGCGGAAAAACCTCATCTGTAGCCATCAAGCAGTGTGGGAGCGTCTATGCCCAGCGCTGCACTGGCTGGCTCTCCAGTCCACCCATGTGGGTTTTCCTTCGCACCCCCCTCCCGGCCCATGGGGCCTTGCAGTGAGGATACACCAGCTCAGAGCTTACCAGCTGCTGTCCTTTATACAATGTCTCCAGTACCTGGCATTACATTTCACGGCACAAATGGCCTGGCCCGACAAAGTGACATTTATGTCAGATCCAGCCCTCATGACAAATGAGTTTGACACCTTTGATGTATAGTTTAAAGAACATAGGGGACAAGATGGAACCTTGCAGGACCCCACAGGCCAAAGGCCAAGGGGTTGAACAGCAGTCCCCTAGGCGCCGCATTCTGTATCCTGCCCTCCAGTTAAGACCAGAACCACCACAGAACAGTACCTCCCAATACCGTCCAGATAGGTGGTCTAAAAAGATACCCTGATTGAAGGTATCAAAAGTCATTGAGAAGTCCAGGAGAATCCACAGCCACACTCCTTCTGTCCCTCTCCTGGCACAAGTCATCCATCAGAGTAACTAAGGCTGTTTCAGTCCTATAACCAGGCCCAAACCCAGACTGGAAGGGATCTAAACAATCTGCATCATCCAGGAGTTGTCCAACCACCACCCATCCAATCACCTTGCTCATGCTGAGAAGAACTACTGGAATCTCCTGGGTTGAGGGTAGGGTGCTTTAGGCAGTTCACGAGAAGGGAGGGGCAGGAAGGGCTGCCTGCCTCAGGGCTTTGTCCTCATGGCCCTTTCTGACACGCCCAGGGAAACGCTGGTCACCACCTTCGGGATGGTCAGGAAGCAGTTTTTCTCCAGGCCACATTGGCCAGGGATCCAGGGGGGGGGTGTGCTCGGGGGTTTTTTGGTTTGTTTTTTGCCCTCTTCTGGACATAGCGCAGGGGGGTGATATTTTGTTACTGCTGTCGTGTGGGGGGGGGTGTGTTGGACTAGACTACCCTGGAGGTCCCTCCCAACTCTATGATTCTGTGATTCTAAGTGGATCCAGCAGAGCCTGTTTCAAGGCACAGCCTGTTTCCTCTTTTAAGGAAGCATTAACTACCTCTTAAACCCAGTCAGCCAGCCCCTCCGCCCAGAGGACTGACATCCTCAAACTGAATAAACTGAATAGTATCCCAAACAACTGGACGAGCTGGCACCTTGGCACTATCTGACCCTGCCACTGGTAACATAGAGTCCAAATCACCACCAATGCTCCCTCTAAGCTGTGGAGTCTTGTGAGCAAAAAGTGTACTCTGTGAGCTACTTGAATTACAGTTGTGAGTGCACCATTTGGCTCCTGCATCAATTAGTTTGCTCTGGAGACAAAAATGTGTGAGCCGGAGGCTAAAAAACTGTGAGCTAGCTCACGCTAACTCAGTTTAGAGGGAACACTGGTCATAACAGCTACGAGATATTTTATCTGCAAAGTGCTGAGCAAAACCGTCACAGTGGGCCACTGAGCAGTCCACCTCCTCCTGCAGGCCAGGTGCCAGTAGGCCTCTGACCACCCAGAACGGTCCCACGGCTCTACACTGTGGAGGGAAACAGCTCAGGAGCTGCGCTGGGCCCCCCACCCCCAATCCTCAGAGGATGCCGGCAGGCCCTGCTGGCGGAGGGACAGACACCGGCTGCTGGGCTGAGCTTTGTTGGGGGGGGGGCTGGAGCCTCGCCGGCTAAGCAATGGGGGAGGGGAATATGGGATTCCCCCCCCCATGAGTCTTGAAGAAGGAAATCTGGGGGGTTTTACCACGCCCTTCATTACCCAAAGGAATCTCAGAGTGGCTTACAATGGCCTTCCCTTCCTCTCCCCACAACAGACACCCCCTGTGGCTGCAACGTTGCCTCAAACCTCCACAGTGTTGGCAGCAGAAATTCTACCTTGTGAGTGAAAAAAGCTAGTAGCATTAAAGTTGTGAGCGAGTCTACATTTGTCTACTGTGTAAATTATTTTTAGAAAATTTCCATAACCTTGTAAAAATCTCAGAATGAATTCTTTAAAATTATATTTAAACTATATTTTAAGAATAATGTAAACATTATAAGAGAAAACAGAACCGAGTCAAATTTCATTACACAAAATGTTGTCCTCTACAGGGCTAGACCAGGCCTCCGGAGAACAAGACTACCTGCCCCAGTCCACTATATTGGTAGACCTGTCCTCTGGAGAACAGGTCTACCCACCTACTTCTATGTTGGTGGACTGGGCCTCCAGAGAACAGGTCTACCTGCCCCAGCCTACTATATTGATAAACCTGGCCTTGGGCCATCGCCCTGCACTTGACCCTTAGAAAACATGCCAGCACTTGGGTGGGAGGTGAAACTCTTGCAGTCTACTTTGTCTAGGGGTTTTGTTGTTGTTTTGTTTTTGTGAAATATGACAACCAGCATTACAGGTCAAATATAACAGAGGTGGAACAATCACTGTCAGCACCCTGCCTAACCTAACAAACAGGAAGTTGCTTAAGTGCTTAAGGCCCGAACTACTTATTTATTCAGATATTTATATTCCACCTTTCCCTGTGACTCAAGGCAGCTTACAACCACACTGAAAAGCATAATAGGGGTGTGCAAAAAAAAAATGGTCCCCATAGGCTATAATGGAGGATCGATCCAAGGGTATCTGGGGGCCTGGGGGGGTCTTCTTTTTTTTGAGGTAGAGGGACAAATTTGCATCATAGCTGCTGGGGCTTCTCTTCAAACCTGCCCCAACCCAAATTTTAAAAAGATTGGACCGGGGGGGGGGGTTTCCAATTCTTTGGGCCCCAGAAGGAGTTGTTCCGTGGTTCCCTATGGAAGCCTGGCTCTGAGCTGAAGCAGAAATCCTGAGCTGGCCTCTGAAAGGTTGTGCACCAGTGCCCCCTAGCACAGCTTAGAGGGAACTGTGACTGTGAGGTGAGTGGGGATGAGAAAGCTCTGAGAGAACTGTGACTGGCCCAAGGTCGCCCGGCTGCTTCATGCGGAGGAGTGGGGAATCAAACCCGGTCCTCCAGATTAGAGTCGGCGGCTCTTAAACACCCCACCACTTGTTTTATTTATTCACAAACACAGAGATTTTAACTGTTTGTGATTATTTTTGCAATAAAAAACATAAAAACAAACAAACACAGAGATCGGTTTATTATCAATAGAATGTGGTGCTGGACTGAACGTTAACCTGATGAATATATCTGCTGAGGTCAACTAAAAATACTATCCTCTGTACCGACAAACTTCTCACTTGCTTCAACTATATTTATGTATTGTATAGTGTGGCTTCAGAAGTTATTTTTGTCTGCTGTGAGAAATGTTACCCACCCCCACCCCCGCTGTTTTGCTTGCAAAATTAAGGTTTATGTCAGTTTCATGTTGTTTTCACTCTCAAGAGCCCCCTCTCTGAGTCCACGCTTTTCCTCAATGACTCTGTTGGGGCAGAAATTGGCACAAAATTGATGTATAACTAACCACGCAGAACTGACACTGCTGCTGTTCTCCTGAGGCCCGGAATGACAGTCCCCTTGGCAATAAAAAGTACTACTGGGATCCCAGAAGCAACTGAGGGTGACAGAAGCATTTTTGCTTCCTTTGAACAACTAAACGCTACGCAAGAAGAAAAACCAGCAGCAGTCCACATGACTTTGGGCAAAGCACACACTCTCAGCCTGATCTACCTCACAGGGTTGTTGTGAGCATAAAATGGAGGAGAAAAGAACTATGCACTGGTTGGTATCTCAGAATTAAATATCCTCTTACATTCCCATTGCAGGTATCCGCTCTCTGTTGGGCTAAGCACTGTCTTTTCTTCCTCTTCTGTTGCATTTTGTTAAAGTTGGGGTTTTTGCTCAGACAGTAATTACAATGTAATGCCAAGTTATTTACATGATACCATATCATTACTAAATAAAAGCACAATTAATTTGGGCCTCTAAATTGCACTGCCTCTTATGCAGTAATTACTGTTGGATCCACTAAGACTAATTGCACAATAATCTGCTGAAGCTTGTAGCGTATTCTGGCAGTGATGTTATTCACTTGACCCTCACATGACACTTCCTGGACATATGAAGATCCTAGTGTTTTTCCCCCTACATGAAGATTGTAATGTCTTTAACAACAGATGGGAGGGAGGTTTTTTCCTTGGGTAAGGAGGGAACAGCAAAAAGCAAGAAGGGAGAGGAAAGGGAATATATATAAAAGAAAGTCCCCTCACTGTAAAATCAACGCCCAGGCCAAACCGCTGGACCTAGAAACATGAAATTCAGGGAGAGCACTCCTACCGTGGCGTAGATGCTCACTAAGAAGGGATTTTTAGAAATTCAACCCCTAAGTGGGTCAAAAGGGATAAAATGTGCTCCCCCATTGATTCCTATGTGGCTGCCAGGCTGCTGAACACCAGACAGGCTGGTGTCTGTCAGGTGTAGGAGCAGGACAAGGGTACAGATGTAAAAAAAAAATCAGTTATAGGAGACTGCACAGAGCTAACAACAGCTGAGGAAATCTGGAGTGGCCACCAACCACCTGTGAGGTGCAGTAATGCTGCTGGCCCAGCCTCTCTGATGGCTTCCAACACACTCCCCCCATCTCCTACACCTAACAGGCGGTTGTCTGTCAGGTGCAGCAGCGGTTGCAGGGTGCTTAAAGCCATGAGGGAGCAGTAATGCCTTAGTGATCCTCCCAGCCCTGCCTCCACAGTGGCTTCTAATACTTCTCCCCTCCCGCTCCTAAACTGGACAGGTAGCTGCCTGTCAGGTGTAGGAGAAGAGGTGGGATGCTTACAGCCGCCGGGGAGGTTTGCTCAGCAGGATTGCCTTAGCCCTACTTCTGGCCCAGCCTCTCCAATGCCTTTAAACATAATCCCCCCCCCCAACACCAGACAGGCTGGTGTCTGTCAGGTGTAGGAGCAGGACAAGGGTACTTTAATCCATCAGGATGCCACCCCAGCAGGTTCACCTTAGCAGTGCTGCTGGCCCAGCTTAGCCACACTCCCACCCACAATGGAAATATATCCCAAATTTGTAGAAAACTGGTTTCTTTTATTAGGTTATTTAACTTCTCACAATGTGGGTTCTAGAAAATTGGTTCATATGAACTTGCTTAATATCCGATTGTTTGGATGGTGCAGGCCAAACCCCCCACACCAAGAAATCCAAAACAAGGGGAGTGCATTCCTACCATGATGTCAACCCCCCCATGAAGAGATTTCTGAGAAACATGACCCCGAAGGGGAGAAATGTGTTCCCCCAATTGTTTTCCATGTGCCTGGCAGGCTGCTGCCTCCTTCCCCCCCCCCCCACAATTGGTGAAATGTATAGTTCAGAGTTCTGAGATAAAACCTGCCTACCTGCACCCACCTCCCTCTGATTGCTCAGCTGTGGATCTCAATGGTTTGAGGTAAAAACACAGTTAGAAGAGACTGCAGACAGTTGAGGACAGTTATAGAAATCAGCCATTCAAGACTCCTGAAAAGATATTTTTCAAAAAAGCCAGCATGGCAATTGAGTTAAGGAATGTTTATGGGGAGATAGTAAAGGACCTTTCTAGGAGCCATTTCGATGCGTGCCTCCCCTCATGAACCTGCAGAAATGTCCGCCACATCACCACTCCCTCACACCAACTCCCCCTCACACCTCTCACCTCTTACTGCCCCCAAGAAAGCTCCTGGCAAACGTGGAGCCAGATACACCAACTCTACAAGGAGGAGGCAACTTAGGAATGCGGCAAAGACATTTGCACATAGGACTCCTGCGGGGCACTGAGCTGCACAGGCCAAGTACCAGCAAGATCACCCTGAGGTGCTCAGAACAGCACAGTCTCCATAGGAGCAAAACAATCCAGGAACACAAGTAGAGAGGCCATCACTTTCGTGGAAGGTGGCAGGAGTTGACTTAATGGATGACTGCTTCTCACATGGATGGTTCTCTGTGGCCTGCTCCAGAGTGAGCTCACCAAGCAGCCTGGTGATCCCGGCACCTGAGGGCAGCACCACCCATGCGGTCTACAGAGAGGTCCTTCAGTAGAGAGAGAAAAAACAAGTATGTATGTCTCACTTCATTTTTTACTCTACAGTCTTCTCCAATAGAATTCCTAGAACAAATGTCACATTTCAGATTTCACATCATCAGTATTATAAATGGATTTATGGAACTTAAATGCTGTAGCGAAGAACAAGTCGCAGGCTAGTTTTACAATATATGACTATAATATGGAACATAGCAAAGTGCCACATAGGACATTTGTGAGCTCTTGATAGCAGAATGCATAATGTAAACAGCCTGGATCAGAAATGAAGGTACAGAACACGGAAATATAACTTAGGACCCAGAAACTCAAAGCCTTTTGAAATGGCAGGAGAGAATTTGGTCTGGATACCTGGAAATGCCAATAATGCCAGATCTATAAACCAACGCCAAGCACACTGTGCTCAAAGAGTGACACTCAACTCCAGAAAAAAATATTTTTGCTTTAAAAACAAATCCCCCCCCCGTTAGCATTTACTGTTGTTACAGGTCAAGAGAAAAAGGGGGTGGACAGGAACGAGTTTATTTTTCATCACAGGGAGGAAAGAGAAAGCTGTGCCTTTGTAAAGACAAACCATTTAAAGCTTTCAGCAAATAATGAGTGAAAAAAATCTTGAGTGCATAGTATACATAGTCGGAAATGGTCCAGTTGGTGCACGGAATTGTAGAAAACTCCTGTTAGTGCTGTTAATACCCCCTGCCCCATTTTCACATTTCCTCCACCCACTGCAGACCCACAATTCATTCCTCAAGCTGTTCCTTATAGTCCCCATCCTCAAAAGGGTTTCAACCAGGGTGTGTGTGTGTGAGAGAGAGAAAGTCCATTATGGTGATGGAAATCCCTCCCATCACTGGACATGATCACCGGAGCCAAATCAAGATCTCTGTTGCATGTTCCTTTTCCTTGCCTGTCACTCCAGAATCACATGACAGTTACTGTGGCTCTCATGTCAGTGTGAACAGGGCCCAACCAGTGCACATCTGAGGCCATCCTCCTGTGCCGCATGGATTTCTGTGCTGCTGCAGTTATGAAGGGAGTGGAAAGAGGGATTCTAGGACCAGGGACTGGTATTCTGTGGCATCTTTTGGCATTTCCCAAAGCTTGGGACTTTCCAAAACTTAATTTGTCAAGCACAGGAATTGAACAGCTTCCTGTGCCCCAAGACTTCCCTGAGCTTGCCTGAAGATCTATGGAGAATGCTCCAAACAAAACAAAGAAACAAAGAAACAAACTGGCTGCCTTTTATAGTGCTTTTGGTTATGATAAATGATCAAGACGGAGAAGCCACTTAGACAGGAAAATATCTTCTTTCTTCTTTTAAAATGGGACTGATTATGGGACAGGGAGAATGTAAAGGTCTCAATATTGCTACTACAGACATTGCACTGCTTTGTATTGTCTTGACTGTGTGCTGATGTAAAAATGAAACATTCTTATTTTAGATTTTGTAGCCTTTTGGCAGAGAAAGGGCTAATTTTGAAAGGGATCTCCCCCCCCCAATTACAGGAAAAACACGACTGCTGAGGAGTCTTCACGTGAGTCCAGCTAAAGGAGCGCACAGCACAGCCAATCTAATACAACCAGTCAGTATTTTCTCAAAACAATGAGACGGATGTAGTAATTCATTGTGGAAATGTCCATGGTGAGTGATAAGCAGTGTTCCCTCTAAGCTGAGTTAGTGTGAGCTAGAGTTTTTTAGCCTCTGGATCACAGATTTTTGTCTTAGCTCAGGAAAGATGGCTCCAGAGCAAACTAATATATGCAGCAGCCAAATCGCTTGCTTATAACTTTGATGCCTTTGAAGCTCACAAAGTAAAATTTTTGCTCACAAGACTCCACAGCTTAGAGGGAACATTGGTGATAAGTGTGGGTGGTATTTGGCACGGCATTCTTGCAGACCAATGGGGGACTATGTGGGTGATTTAGGGTAGGAAAAAGCATTCTGCTATTCATTATGTTCTGCCTCCTCCTTCTCTCCCACTGCCATGGCAATAATGACTTACGTAGCCACTGGTCCCCCACTCCTCCCCAAGTAGCAGAGACAGGGCCAGGGGTAGGGGAGCTTCCGAAGGGCCCATCCGTACTCCTTCAAGTGTTGGAAATCAAGAAGAAGAAGAGGAGGAGGAGGAGGAGGAGGAGGAGGAGGAGGAGGAGGAGGAGGGGCAGCAGAAGCCTCGCAGCAGCCCCCTGTCTCAGAGCGGCTTACAAACTCCTTTCCCTTCCCCTCCCCACAACAGAGACCCTCTGAGGCAGGCAGGGCTGAGAGAGCTCTGACAGAAACTGCTCTTTTTCAAGGACACCTCTTATCAGAACTATGGCTTGCCCAAGGTCATCCAGCCAGGTGCAAGTGGAGGAGTGGGGAATCAAACCCGGTTCTCCCAGATTAGAGCCCGCGCACTTCACCACTACACCAAATTGGCTCTCAAAACAGTCATGTGGTGCTGTACAGGTTCCACATTTTGTTATGAAGGATAATCTCCCAGAACCCAGCACACCACAATCAAATTAACATGGCTCCAACCTCTCCTTTCAAGAACATTTAGCTGGAATGACATTTCCATTTCAGATTTCAGTGTCATTTAGAAACTGAGGTTTTTAAATCAGTGTTCCATTTATCTCCTGTTAATTTCATCTCTCTTTGCCCTAAATATTTCTCTGCATTTTCATAGCAAGATTTTTTTTTTTAAAAAAAAGAACTCATAAGGCAAAGTGGCAAATATCACAAATTTTAAAAATGAACAATCACTAAAAAGCAGGAACTACCTTTGCATAGTTAATGTAATTGTCACAACATATATTTAAAGGTTATAAAGAAGAAACCCACAAAGTAGTCTGTTGGGAGTTTTTTTTTAATTTATCACAAACGTTTCTGAAAATCAAACTATAAATTGTCAATGAAATATATAAATATCCATTATAATTATAATTTATATAATTATAAATATATTTATAAATATTGGTTGTATTAGAGAAGATATATGATAAATCTAAATTTAGAGTATTAAACATGATTTTTGGCCCTACAAAATTTGTTGCACAAATTAGGATAACAAAGAACAATGCAGAGAAAATGCAAAAACTCATGTAATGCATAAATAGCTGAAATAAAAAGCAAACAGCATCTGGACATTGAAACTGCAGTCAGATTTTTAAATGAAATACCAATACAAATACCAACTATCAGATGTAAAACTGGAAAATTGAAATATTCTGAAAAAGACATATTTAGATATAATTTCTCCTCTGGGACTGTTTCCCTGTCCCATGCCTCACTGCTCCTTCTCTCTAACACCTTCACCAAAGATAAATAATGAATTACTGGACTAAGATATTCCATGTTTATTTCAATGTGAATCTCCCTGTCTCTGAGAGATTATCTTTTGTTCACCATCCTCAATGTTTATGGATAGAGCCTTTTATTTGTCTGTTTGTCTATTTCCTTTCTTCATGTATATGCTGCCTTTCTTCCCAGTGGGGACCCAAAACCACTTATATTCTTCTCCTCTCCTCCTTTGAATCCTCGCAACAACCCCACAAATTAGGTTCGGTTGAGAGCCCAAGGCCACCCAGCAAGCTTCCATGGCAGGGTGGGGATTCCAACCTAGGTCAGTCCCCGATGCTAATCCAACATTCGAATCACATTCACAGGATTTTGAGGGGTAGTCTCAAAGTGGCTTTCTTCATTTCTCCAAGGTCAGGGACAGAGGGTGGTGCTGGGAGAGAGGTTGTCAACTAGGCACCCCTTGGTATGCAGGGTCCCTCAGGGGGCAATCCTCTCCTGATGTTGTTTAACATCTATACTCACCCCCTTGCCCAAATGGTGTGGAGTTTCAGGCTGGGATGCTATCAGTACGCTGATGACACCCAGTTATATCTGTTGCTGGGCAAGGGGCTGGAGGCTGTGGTAGGATGGTTGAAACAGAACCATCTGAGACAGAATCCTGCTTAGACGGAGGTTCTGTGGCTGGGTAGGGCTGACTCAGGTTTGGTGTGATGACTCCCAGCTCTTGACAGTGTACCCTTGACATCGGTGCCAACTGTGAAGAGCCTGGGCATGATTCTGGATGCCTCCTTGTCAATGGAGGTCCAGATCACAAATGTTACCAGGCTGGTGTTTTTTCAACTATGGTAGGTCAGGCAACTGGCCCCCTACCTGTCCCACCCTGACCTGGCCACAGTAATCCATGTAATGGTCACCTCCAGATTAGACAACAGTAACTCACTCTACATAGAGCTATCCTTGAGACTGACCCAGAAACTCCAGCTGGTCTAGAAAGCAGCACCCTACAGGGACCTGTGAATGGCACATATTTGACCTGTATGGCTTCCCATTGTGTATTAATATATTCAATCTTCTTTGTGTATGGTTTCACTAACTACCCCTTCCTTCCCCCCCTATTCCTAGACATAGATTCAACCTTAGGAGTGACAGGCAGGTCAAGGAGAGACTCTGGAGATGGCAGGTCTGACAAACCGGACTATATGCTGTATTCCAAAAGGTCTCCCCCCCCCCCGCTCTCTTCAAAGCTTTGTGTGCTGCAGGAGGAGGAGGAGGAGGAGGAGAAGGAGAAGGAGAAGCAGCAGCAGCAGCAGCAGCAGCAGCTCCCCCCCAATAGCTGGAGGG
This sequence comes from Gekko japonicus, assembly GCF_001447785.1. NCBI lineage: Eukaryota > Metazoa > Chordata > Lepidosauria > Squamata > Gekkonidae > Gekko > Gekko japonicus. The sequence goes on from NW_015159752.1 coordinate 380,469, forward strand.
AAAGTTGTAACCTCCACTAAGTGTCCTGCAATGTTCCCTCTAAGCTGCAGAGTCTTGTGAGCAAAAAATCTACTTTGTGAGCTACTGGCATTAAAGTTATAAGCAAGCGATTTGGCTGCTGCATATATTCCCCCCTTCTCCAGACCCACTATGTCATTCCAGTTCTGAACCATACAGATCAACTTTACGAACTTTAATTTTACTTCCCTGATTTCCCATTCTGACACAGACAGCACAGAAACCATAGACAAGGAAGGCAAGACCACAGAAGGGAAAAACAATAACTCACACACACAAAAAGACCACAGACAACCCAGAAACCCAGCCAATCCCAATACTTTAATAAAACCAATAACCTAAAATCCCCTAGGTGTCAGTTTGCTGCCATAGGGTCTGGTATGGGGGGTGGCACTGCTTGGAATGTTCTCGTTTCTGTATTCTTGCTGTCTGGGTGATGCTCCCTTATCTAAATGTTTTATGTGCCTGATCTTGGTTCCTAGCTGGAACATCATCTCTGGGAATGTGGGGTCATCATTTTCTGGTGGCCCCCTTCTTACTCTTTGATTGGTTCAATCACCCCTTTGAACCCTGTATATCTATTCACCCCACGCTTTATGCTTTAGTCTTAACACAGAACCTGAAGTAGAGATGCCTTGACAATACTGTATCAATAAACTTTCCTTCTGAAGAAGCAAGTCATTGATTCTGATTGTTGCAGGACTCTGACACTAGGTGGCACACCCCTGCTCCCCAATTAAGGAAGACTGACAAAGGATTTACTGACCTACCCAAAGTGGTACCTTTAGCCAGCTTACTGAAACCTGGTTCCTCGTCACTGGACTTTAGGGCTGCCTACCAGTGCTCAGGACTGCCACTTCCACGAATGAACCCAAGGCAACAGGGATAGCTGAAATCAGCTAGCTACACCTTTCCTTATCGCATCTGGCCCGCTGCTCCAGCAGCAAAAATCTGAGTCACCAGCAGTAGGGTCCCTGTTTGGGCGCCAATTTTGTTGTACAAATAGATTCCCAAGCCAAAAAGGAAGCCACAATGAGGAGGAAAGTTAATTGGTTATTTAATTGCAATAAAATAACTGAAAACAGTTAGGGCAAACCAGCCTATCAAAAATTGACTGCTTTCTGTGCAGGAAGTATCAGGAAGTACATGGAATTTTATACCCAAAGTGACATAGGCAAAAAGATAACATCCAGAAATCATAATTGGTCCCAAAATGACAGAGCCTCATCTGAGTAGTCATTCATTCCTTGGTCAGTTACAAGAAAAGGTGTGACTACATAATATCTTAAATGTTTATTTAACCTAACCTTATTAATAATACCCAAGGATTCTTCATACTCAAACAAAAAGTGTTGTTTTCTGATATGAAACTAAAGCCCTTTTTGACCAAGACAGACACTGCAGAGATTTTACCCCAAACAACTAAAACCATGAACTCTATACTTTAGGCAAATACATCTATTGAAAAAACTATCTTCTGCTGTAACAGCAATACTGTACTGAAGGCCTGTTAAAAACACCAGACAGCTAGATAGCTACTTCATCCAAACAACTTGAAATGGGAAAAAAGAATATTGCTTCTTGTCTCCTAGCATCAGCTAAAAAGACACTCTAGCCTACAAAGGAGAGGCCTTACCACTTAATAGGCTTTTATTAAATCATAAATTCATAAAACCTTAACATGGAAAATTCATAAGGCCAGAAAAATATAAGTATATGAATAATATGAATTAAAAATCATTATTCCCATCCATGCTACATTATGATCTCTGTGTTCTGCATTAACAAGACTGAATGCGTAATTATGTTCCTCTCTCCTTTCTTGTTATTTGAAGAAAAAACTGACTGGCTAATCATATAAAATAGATATGCTATACACCCTGTGCTAGTCATACAGGGCTTTGTGACTTCCAGGCCAGACTGAGCCCCAACACCTCTCTTATTTATGTTAAATCCTCCAACTAAGGTTTAGAAAAGATAAGCAAACAAGTACCTTGTACAGGCAGATAAATAAATCAGAATATTCTATATTACTTCAATTAAGTGTTGAGCAATTCACACAGGGCACACCGAGGAACACCTCCATGTCTGCTTGTCAATAGTGCCAAGTTGTCCTGAAATCTCTCCTGGACTACAAGAAGAAAACACCTCTCCATGATTAACAGATTAGCAGCACAAAAGATGCAAGATTTAATCTTATACTACCCCACCATCTGACAGGTGGTTATTAAAGAAAAAGAAAAACGGACTACATGGACTGAATTGACTTTGTATACATTTAACAATGCAGATGAAGGCCTTCTATTGTACAACATTTTAATTTTTTTCAGAGGAAGTGATTGGTGGACGGGGGGGGGGGACACATGATAAAAGCAAGGTCCAAATTATTTTCAGAACTGAACATCTGCTTTGTAAGGGACTTTACAATAAAGATGATTTGTGCACTGTATTCACTGGGGAATTGCTGAAAGCATCCTATTAACTGACACGTGAATCAGAATGGTTTAATGAAGTGTCACATGGTGTGTATGCAGACTCCCTTCATTAAAATCAAATATACCAGGTACCTGTTACAATAAATGCAGATCTGTGTGCAGATTTAAGTGCTGTCAAGTCACAAGTGACCTATATTATATTTTTACTGGAACAGTTCTCCACATCTATACTACTTTCAAGGGAAGCCAAGTTCCACTCCCATAAGACTCCTCAGACTCACCATAGGACTCACCATGGGAAAAGAAACACTATATTTAAACGGTCCTTTCACACGTATGTATATGCTCTTAATTTTCCACATTAAAAATGCAATGCACACAATCAGCAACTGTGCACCTGCAAAGTTATATATATGCATCAGGAAGTTGGGAGTAGTGATGGTTCCCCACTGCCTGTACACACACTGGGAAATGTAGCTTTGTTGCCATGCAATATGTGGTTTTACTACAATAGTTTTACTAGGACAGCATGTGACATATAAACAAAACAAAAGAATTATACAGAACCCTAAACATATGAAGTACTACTTTTCTGGGGAAAACAAAAGACTCCCACCCATTTATTGAAATAAGGTACATTATAGTATAGACATTATCGCTGTACCACATCAGGTGGAAAACACAACATGTCAGAACAGCCCAGCCTGATAAAAAGTAGGAGACCTCTAACATGGAATGCCACGTTCAGCTATGCAAGAGGTGTATAATTTAACAATGAACAAAAAGGGCAAGAAGATGAATTAAAAGAGCTTTGCAATGATGTGGAGAACAAGAGGGTTGGGAAATTACAGGAGAATCAGTACAGTTCATTGGCAAATAATTAGATTTGAACTTGCATTGATGAAATCTGGGCTCAGCTCCCACCTGGGGCTTGCAGCCATTGTTCCATCAAGAAAAGTCTCTGCCACCACATAGCCTCAGTTTTCCATTGGGATTTATGGGATTTGTTGTGAAGGCAACCACAACAAAGACTACATAAACTAGAAGACAATTTGCCATTTAGAAGTACTATATAGCACAGGGGTGGCCAAACTTGCTTTACGTAAGAGCCAGATAGAATAAATGTCAGATGTTTGAGAGCTGCAAGACATGAACAGATATTACACACACGTTCTTATTGGAAAATATGCAAATTTGCTTTTTTATTCACAGTAAACAAGACTGCCAAAAATAAAAACAAAAGGGGTAAAACAGATATTGATAATGATATTTGTCCAATGATATTTGTCTACTAATGATATTGATTTGTCTAAGAGAGAAAGAAACAGTGAGAGAGGTTGAAAGAAAGAATGAAAGAGGTGGAAAGAGAGAGAGAAACAAAGAAAGCAAATAGATGAGGGAGGGAGGGAAGAAGGAAGTGGGAAGGACGGAAGGAAGGGAGAGAAAGAGAGAGAGAGAGGAAGAAAGGGAGAAAGAAAAAGAAAGAAAGGTGGAAGAAGCAAATAGATGGGGAGGAAGGAATGGAGAAAAAGAAAAAGAGAAACAAAGAAAGCAAATAGGAGGGGGAGGGAGGATGAAAGGAAGGAAGAGAAAAAGAGAAAGGTGAAAAGAAAGAAGGAAACAGAGAAACAGAAACAAAGACAGCAAATAGATGAGGGAGGGAGGGAAGAAGGAAGTGGGAAGGACGGAAGGAAGGGAGAGAAAGAGAGAGAGAGAGGAAGAAAGGGAGAAAGAAAAAGAAAGAAAGAAAGAGAAAATAGATGGGGATGGAGGGGGAGGGAGGATGAAAGGAAGGAAGAGAAAAAGAGAAAGGTGAAAAGAATGAAAGGTGAAAAGAAAGAAGGAAACAGAGAAACAGAAACAAAGACAGCAAATAGATGAGGGAGGGAAGGAAAGAAAAGAGAGAGAAAGAGAAAGGAAGGAAGGGAAAAAGAGAGAAAGAAATGTGAACAGAAGGAAAGAGGTGGAAAGAAAGCAAATAGATGGGGAGGAAGGAAGGGTGGAAAGAAACTTCAAATGTGTTCTCCAACACCCCCCCCCCCATGCCACCAAATGACTTCTCCAAGCTGGCCCGGGGGGGGGGGCTTTGAGAAAGCATTTAAAGTTAAAGTTGCTTTCTTTCTCTGCTCCCCCCCACACACACCTCAAGCATACCCAGGGAGGGGATCACTGGTTGTGGAAAGCAATAGGGGAGGCATACCTCCATTTTGCTTGCCCAGCCGCCCTGGGGAAATACGTGTGGAAGAGCCACATGCGGTTCCCGAGCCATAGTTTGGCCACCTCTTGGCTAGAGGCTTAGTTCCTTGGTCTCTGGATCATGGGGTAGTCAGGAGATGGGTGGTAGTGTTACCCTGGGGTTGTGAGGAGTCACACCTCAACACTTTGTGATGTTGCCTTGTACCAGCCAGCCACCCTTTAAGAAGGCTTTATACGCCAATGACAATGGTTTTCTAAATAAGAATGCTTAACATCACTTTGAAAAAGAACTCAGAACAAAGTCTGCATTAGATAAGACACTGTTAAGTTTGTTCTGCTATTAAACTTATGCAAGAAATTAACTGCAAATCATTGTGAAATTGGGCAATCCCCTTCACCATTGGAATAATTCTTGGGGGAAGAGGGAAATGTGGCTTCAACAATGTAAGGCCCGTTCTTCACTCCTTGGTCCTTTCAGTGGGAAAGGTTCCAAATCCTCCAAATTACTTTTCTTTCACAAGGGCAAAAGAGAAGTCCCTCTGACTGTTGGACAGGGAGATGGGCCTTGGTTGGAGGTCGCATACATCTTCAGAAGGCAATCTTTCCTCCAAGAACCCTTGCTGTAGAGTCCCTCCTCCTATCACTTAATCCCCCTGTTCAACTTCTCTCCCTTATCTTGTGTTCTCCCCTCTCAGCATCTTACACACCTTCTGTACCATCTTCTGGTTGGGGAACTCAGCCCACCTCTTCCACTTAAAAAGTATTTCTGTAGAGGAAAACAAGTGGAGCTCTAAGGATATGAACCACTTTGGTGAAGTGACTAAGCATAAAATACACAGAGGGAAGATAGTATGTCAAGGACAATACAGATGTGAGCACAGAAAGGGAGTGGTGTGGATTCAGGCCAGTCTCTCTTTGGTTGCCACCAGCCTCTTCAGCCTTCAAGTGCTTAAAGACTTACTGGACTGGCAGCCAAAAAGCCTTGGAAACATTATTCTAGTCACATATGTGTTTGTGTGTGGGGGGGGAGTGCTTTTCTGAAAACAGCACCTGTAACAACAGGATAACAACATTTCTGTGTTGAAACTGCACAGGCAGAGGGTGGTCATGGGGCTTTCTACCCAGGCTGGGAAGGAGACACCAATTCCATGGCAAAGCCACCTGTGATGCTCAAAAGGAAACTGGAGATTAACGCAAGGGACTCAAGGAGGCCATTACACAGAAATAAACTGCAAAGAAAATGCCCAAGCATCCAGATACATTAAAAAAACCCAAAACACCTCCTAAACATTTGATGTCTTTCCCCCATCTCTGCACATTCCTCCTGACAGCCACTAGCTTGTAAAAGAAGCTCATGCTGCTTTTTGTCTGTATTGTGAAAGGGGCCCTAAAACTGCTTGAGAACCGTTATCCTCACTCCTACAGAAGCAGCTGCTCACTGAACATTGCCAGCCATCAGAAGTGAAAGATGAAATAAGATCATAATGGCCTGACAGCCTTTCATCTTAAAAGCATAAGGTATTCTGTAGAGGTTGGGTTTTAATTCAGGGCAGGATACAAAGGTTGTGGTCACACACACGAGATAATGCCGGGGGGGGGGATCGAGGCTATCTGCTCCGTAGGAATTTGACCCACATTTGCGCGATCACCCAGTCCCTGGGAGCCGCCACTGTGTGATTAGACGCATCTGCGGGTGAATTGGTTTGTGGGGTTTTTTGCCGTGTGTTTCCGCTGTGCTTCAATGAGGGATCAATGATTCGCATCTCTGCACTGAGTGCTCCCTATGCAGTGTGCAATGATGTGCATACCGAAACGGGGAGGGGGAACACTGGCTTGGAGTTGGGATGGCCTGATCCGACCATCCCTACGCCATGGGAGCACGCTGGAGCAATCACACTGGGGAAAGTCTGTTCCTGGCCTGTAGCAACCCGTTTGCTACCGGACTTTCCCTAGTGTCTTTTCACACTGCTTCTGTGGTGGAGCAAAACAGGTTGCCGACGGGTGTGAGACACTTGGCACTCGTGTGACTGTGCCCTTAAAATCTGCCCAGCATTCGTGCCTATGGCGCGGCTAATCCTGCGTGTGATCACAGCTAAAGAGAGGCAAATACTTCACAAACTTACTTTCACTAGTTGAATAGTCCTGTGGATCAAGTATTCCTGACTCCTGCAGGGATCTAATACAAGAATCCACCAGTTCAAGACCAGTCGTAAGCTCATCTTCTATGTCCTTCTGGCCATCTGTTGGAAGAAAATATGAAATGTTCTTAGCAATCCAAAAGAAATCTGGAAAATAAGAAAATTGAGGCAGGGCCTTTTTCCCCCTTCTTTCTTTAAAAGAGAATTAGCTAAATGGTTGGCTCAAGCTCTACTAGTTTACAACATTCAGTACTCTTCATGCTGCTGGTTACAATCCAACAGATAAACCTGTTTAAGATCATTAATTTCAGTTACAACAATAAAGGTCACTGATAATCAAGCTTAAAAAGCTTTAAAAATTGAGCTGGAAATATGAATTCATATCAGCTCTTTCCCGCTGATGTGCCACTACTGTTGTTGCCCCAAGTGGTATCTTTCTGGATGGTTCAACAGACAGTGCTTGGGTCATTTTTTAATTGGATAAAACCATAAATAAGTTTGGTGACGTGTGCAACCTTAACTATTCACAACTACCATCCCTGAAGGAGAGGGGTCCCCCTCCCCCCGGTTCTGTCCATGGCACAGATGGTTGTAGCGTAACTCATCTATCCTGTCTCACAACTGAGGCTTCATAAATGTGGATACAGTATTGGTTTTGCCCTAGTTTGGGTAATGTGCCAGTAAGCCAGCTGTTGACTTAAGGCAATGTGCTGACATCTAAATCAGCTTTCTTTGCCTGGGATCTGTTCTGACTTATGAAGGTAGGTTAAGAATAATCCTTCTGGCCCCAAACACCATAGACCTATAACCTCCATCACAGTCAACGCAACATACAAAGTGGCAGCAGAATGATCCTCAGAAAATCTGAGAAAGGAGCACCAAGCAATACATTCCAGAACAGCAACACATCGGGTGCGGTCAGACGCGCCATTTGATCTGGTGTCGTGATGGTTCAGCAACGGATTTTATATGCATGATCACATGGTCCACATCTGCGCACCGTCCCCAGCCATCGCTTTCTGGCTCAACCCCCTCTTTAAACCGGAGTATTTTGCTACTAGGTCCCCAAGTGGTGTTTTCCTGATTCTCCAGTTCTAGCTGCACTTTTCTGATGTCTGATCGCTCCTGCGGTATAGAGCCACTTCCGGGTGTCTCAACCCCCTCACTCTAGAAAGCTGCCAGAGGTTTCCGCTTTTCGCCCGCCACTGCGTTTAGAAAACTGACATTTAAACGGTCACTTGTTTTAGCGTTTAGATGAGTTTGGGATCTCGTGGAGGCCATTTTCGGGTCAAACATTTAAATGGAAGTCTTTTGTTGGAGGGGTTGGATTGATTCGCCCTGGTGGTTCTGCACATGCACCATGATAGTTCCTCCCCCTTCTACGGAGGGGCACCTATGCGCATGCGCAAACTGAGGGAAAATTTAAAAACCCGCCAACGCACATCCCGCGCGTCGGTAGTGTAGATGCTGGGGAGTGACGTGACCATGTGGTGAGGCAGGATAAGGGAGGTAAGTGTGATCATGATTATCCAGATTAAATATAATCCAGTTAGAACAGGAGCAGTTTAACCCGCTCTCAGCACGCCGTCTGACCACACCCATCTCCTCTCTGTTCCAGCTCTAGTTGCTCAAATGGGCCCCATCACTTTGCAAACCCATGAACATGGAATAGTTATTCATAAACATTCTTTCATTTTAGGATTTATTTAGTGTTGGTTGGTTTTAGGGTTAGTTGGTTTTGCTGATCAATATATGGAGAGTACCTAGCTCTGTTTTTGTGAAGCCTGTTCATCCCCCTGTGGTGTGTGTATGAAATACTCAGCAAAAATGCACTCAGACCATCCTGAAGCAATAATGGAGGGAAGCCCTGAGTTATTTTAATAGATGATTCTAGACCGGGGTGGCCAAACTGCAGCTTGGGAGCCACATGTGGCTCTTTCACATGTATTGTGCGGCTCCCGGCAGGACAGCTGGGGAAGCGAAGGGGAGGCACACTTTTCTTCCCTCCCTCCTGTCTAGTTGGTTTGTTTCTCTCTTTCTTTCCACCTCTTTCATTCTTTCTTTCCACCTCTCTCTTTCTCTCTTAGACAAATAAATATCATTACCAAACAAATATCATTATCAAAATCTGTTTTTACCCCTTTTTTATTTTTGGCCGTCTCATTTAATGTTAATAAAAAAAACAAATGTGCATATTTTTAACTAAAAATGTGTGTATTGTATTTGTTCATGTTTTGCGGCTCTCAAACATCTGACATTTATTCTATGTGACCCTTACGCTGAGCGAGTTTGGCCACCCCTCGTATAGATCATGATGACCTGCTGCTCAAAACCGAACAGACTGTAGTCTTCACTGAGATAAAACTTCCAATACAGAATTCTACAAAATTATAGTTTACCTTGTGTTTGCCAGTGAAACTGTTCTTCAGTTGAACTGCAAAAACAAACATATGAAGTACAAATTAATATAAAGAACAGGACCTTAGATGAACTATTAACATTCAATTCATACTTCAGCTTCCACATTTGATACTATATTCAGTGCTGAAAAACACACTATATTGTAGACATGACAGTAATATAATGGGAAATTAAGCCTTCATCTAAACTAGGGTGAAAAACACCCCACCACTTATCTTTTTTCTGTCTTAAAAAACACACTTGAATACCCTAACCCTAATCTTAAAAACTCCTGGAACATGAACTTGAAAGACAGCACATTCCACCCTACAAAAGGTCAACCGGCTTCTGTGCATCAGTCAAAATCCTGTTCATGGCCTCAGCTGAGCACTTCTTCCAACATGAGTCCTTTGATATCTGCAGGGAAGACACAGCCTTTGAACAATCCATGTTACAGCCACTTTTGGAATAATGTGTACAGTTCTGATCTCAAAAAAGAACTGTACAGTTTTTTAAAAAAGTTCTTAGAAGGGTGACAAAAATGATCATTCGAGCCCCTTCCAGGCAAGCTTTCCAAAGAGATGACTAGGTGGGCCTTGCAGGGATTTACAGACTTATGCAAAGCCTAGAGTGCAAGCTGTTAAAACAGTATCCTCCTTCCTCCTAATCACCGACCGTGGGTGATACAGGGGCTTGCCTTTCAGTGGCTTGTTTCCTTCCTCCAAGGTCAGGGACAAAGGGTGGCGCTAGGGGAACAGCAGTCCCGGAGGAGGCACTACAATACCTACATGCGCCCCCTTGGCCAGATTGCCCGGAGGTTTGGGCTGGTGTGTCACCAGCATGCTCATGACACACAGCTCTATCTGATGTTGGGCGGTCAGTCGGACTCCAGACTGGAAGAACTGGACTGGGCACTGCACGCCGTGGCTGGATGGCTCAGGCTGAGTCGGCTGAAGCTAAACCTGGCGAAGACGGAGGTCTTGTGCCTGAGTCGAGGCTATTCGGGGTTGGGGTTCCCACTCCCGGCCTTCAACGGGGTGCCATTGGTGCCAGCGCTGAGGGATAGGAGTTTGGGAGTGCTCCTGGAACCCTCCCTGGCAATGGAGGCCCAGGTAGCAGCCACAGCTAAGTCGGCCTTCTACCACCTGCGGCTGGTTTGGCAGTTGGCTCCCTTCCTCGATTGCAATGACCTGGCTACAGTGATCCACGCGATGGTCACCTCGAGGCTAGACTACTGTAACGCTCTCCACATGGGGCTGCCCTTGGCACATATCTGGAGGCTGCAGCTAGTGCAGAACGCCGCGGCCCGGCTACTGATGTGTCTCCCTAGATGGGAGCACATCCGGCCAGTGCTGAAGGTGCTGCACTGGCTGCCAGTAGCATACCAAATTGGTTTCAAGGTGCTGGTACTTACATTTAAAGCCCTATATGGCCAGGGTCCAACATATCTGAGGGACCACCTTTCCCCGTATATACCCCAGAGAGCACTACGGCCGGGGGCGCAACATCTCCTTGTGACTCCAGGCCCCAGGGAGGCCAGGCTCATGGCTACTAGAGCCAGAGCCTTCTCAGTAGCTGCTCCTTACTGGTGGAATGAGCTCCCGGAGGAGATCAGGGCCCTGCGGGATCTTGTGCCTCCAAGATGGAGCTCTTCCACCAGGCCTTCAATTAGGAGCCCCCCACATTACCATCAACGACCACTATTAATATCTGTGGTGGAGGCTGGCTGCAGTGAGATTGAACCAAACTGCCTAGGAGCCTGTAATTGCCTGAGTCTGCATGACATGTTACGCCATTTTGGTTAATAATCAATGAACACGCTTTATTCAGAAATCATTGATGTTAAATGTTTAGAACATAAGATTGCAAATGAATTTGATCAGCAATAGATCCAGAATGTACAAAAAAACCCACAACTTCTTCGTACAGTGCATAATTGACAGACATAATGATGGCTACCAGCTTTTTTTATGAATAAATTTTTATTAAGTTATTTTTTAAAAAAATACACAAGGACGAGGAAGGGGAAAGGGGAAGGGGAAAGAACAAAAGTAATGATTTTCTGCATGTAACTTTCCTCTACTTGTCATTTCATGTTATACATAGATAAACTGTGAGGTTTATGAACTAATATTATAATATTAGAACGTTCACATGGTGGCTACCAGCTTTCCGTGCCTTAGAGGAATTAGAAGAGTTCTACTAACAGTCGTGAGTTATAAGGCTCTTGTTTATTTATTTATTTACATTGTTTATGTTCCACCTTTCTCACTGAGACTGAAGGTGGACGGCTTCAAAAGTGAATTAGATAAGCATATGGAGCAGAGGTCCATCAGTGGCTATTAGCCACAAGGTATAGATAGGGGCTCTGGGGCAAGTGATGCTCTGTCATCTTGGTGCTTTTGGGGGGGGGGTAAACAGTGGGAGGGCTTCTAATGTCCTGGCCCCACTGGTGGACCTCCTGATGGCACCTGGTATTTCTGGCCACTGTGTGATACAGAGTGTTGGACTGGATGGGCCTTTGGCCTGATCCAACATTAGCATCTCTTATGTTCTTATGAAGGTGGATTACAGGATAGAAGCAGCACAATCAGACAGTGGCCCGTGAGCAACTAGTGCAAGGGAGGGAACAGGAGACTGCTCAGGAGGGGAAGTGGGCGGAGTCACTCTGATCCTGGCTTCAGCATGGCGGAACAACCTAATCTGCAGCAGTCAAGCAGCATGGGTGTGTCTGCCCAGTGAGGCACTGCTGGCTCTCCAATCTGCTGGTATGGATTTCCTTTGGACCCCCCCTCCCAGCCCATGGGGCCTTGCAGTGAAGATACACCAACCTGAAGTCCTTTATACAGTTTCTATCTCCAGTACCTGGCATTACATTTTATGGTACGCATGGCCCAGCCCAACAAAGTGACATTTATGACAGATCGGGCCCTTGTAAAAAATGAGTTTGACACCTCTGCTCTAAATGGTTTCATATAGATGTTAAAACAGCATATGGGGAGCACAATGAAACCCCCCACAGGACCCAATGCCATATGGGCTGTGGAGCAAAGCATTCAACAGCACCATATTCTGGAATCCATCTACCAGAGAAGAACAAAACCACTGAAGAATACGGTGCCACTGACACTTATTTCAGACAACCATCCAGAAAGAGAGCATGGACGGTGGTACTGAAAGCCACGCAGAGCTGTAAGAGAATGAGCAGGGAAGAACTCCCCCCATACACAAATAATTGCTTAGCACAAACAAAGCACTTTCAGTCCCAAAACCAGCCACGGAAGAGAGCCCCAGTTTGCTTTCAAAGAGGATTAGACAAATTTTTAGAGGATACTGTCCGGTAGCCCTGCCATGGTGTTTTCCCCCGACTCTGGAATGTGTAATGCTCTGCAGCAGTTTCTCACTTCTGCCTCTGCTGTCTCCCATTCACCTCTGAACCATTAACCAGTTCCCCGCATTCCACATCAATTGCTTATTGGCTCCTAGGTGTCAGGGGGTATTGTATGAACCCACTATAATTACTATTGCCATTTTGTATGCCTCGTTCCTGATTCAAAGAGTCTAAGATGACTTCACCTTGCTCTGATCAATAAAGCTGAACCTGTTTAAGGACCTGCTGTTGATGCTGAGTTATTGAAGTACCTGACAGATAGGTTCCTCAGTGGCTACCACCCATGATGACGACTTGAACCTCCATGTTCAGTAGGAACAACAACATGAGCTGGGGAGTGCAAGAACACAGGGCTGCCTTGACCCCTGGAGTAATAGGAAAGAGCCAGAGTCCAGGAGCACCTTAAAGACTAACAAAATTTGTGGCAGGGGAGGAGCTCTCGTGAGGCACTGCTCACTTCTTTCAGTTGCTCCTGGACTCTTGCTCTTTTCTACTGCTACAGACAGATCAACATGGCTACCCACCTTGATCTATCCCCTTGGAGTTGTCCCGCTCCGGGGGTCGCGGGCGACGCGCCACCAACCCCGGGAACCCCAAACAACCCTGGAGAACTCCCCCACCCCAACTTACAGGTGGAGGCCCAGCCCAGCGGAGGAGCGGCAACCCAACAGCCGGCGACCCCAGAAGAGGTCGGGAGCAGCGAGAGGAGCGCGGGATGCGCCCGGAGGCAGGAGCGGGCCCGGCATCGATGGAACAGCGTGGACGCAAGCAGGCCGGGAGGCGCCTGCGAGGGGCGGAAACAGCAGAGTGGCGGCGCGGCCTCCAGGCTGCCCAGGCCACCGCCGGCATGCGCATGGCCGGGAACCGCCCTCTGGGTGTCTTTTCTTTTGAAGGGAGGTGGGGCCCGGAAAAGGGGAGGATGGGCGGCCCGGGAGGAGGAGGAAGAGGGAATAAAAGACGGGGACAGGAGAGGGCCAGGGAGGAGGAACACGAATGGGACAGAAGGTCAGAGAGAGAAACAGAGAGACAGAAGGCAAAAGGGCGAAGTCCCAGTGTGTTGGCAGAGGGGCGCCAGGGGTGCACTCAACCCCGCCCCCTGCCAGTCTGAAGCCCTCACCTTCTCCATCCTTTCCCTCACCACTCCGGCTTCCTGGACCACCCAACTCTGCCACACAAGGCGTAGGCTGACGCCTGCAAGACGGCCACCAGGGGCGCCATCCCCAAGACCAAGGGGGAACGCAACAGAAGTAAGGGTGAGATAAAAATGTACAAGACAGATAGATAAACTGAGGTGACAAGAAAGCAAACAGAGGTTATCAAATACCAGTAGACATGGTTGCATTTATTTATTTACCTACTTCATTTGTACCCACCTTTGCTCCCCAAAGGGGAGGGGACCCAAAGCCATTTACAGCATTATCCGTTTCCCCATTTTATCCTTACAACAACCTTATCACTGAGGTGAGGCTGATGGCTAACGAAAACCAGTCATGCTGGATCCCTTGAGTATTAGAACTTCCTGTGTGGAGATGAGTACTACTGTAATATATCCAGAAATATGGAATAGACTTTCCAGAGACCAATCATTTCAGCAACAACAGGAAATGCTTCTGAAACCTAACATTCCTATCTCTTAATCCTTGGATCAAGTCTTAGATTAAAAAAATAATAATGAAGTTTTTGCAAAGCAACATCCAATTGACCCAGAAAGCCAACCGAGTTTTGTATTCTTTTGTGAATCCCGTTGTGAACTTCCAGGTGAACATCCTCAGTCATCAAAATAACTTCTCTGTTGGTGTCAGAATCAGATCTCTGCCCCTTTGTGGGACCCCTGGGTCAGACTATATGCCCTCTGGTATTCTGATGTACATAGAATGCTAGCTAACTGTCTCTGCAGCCTTATCTCTATGTTCTCATCCCGCCTGTAGTTCCCATGCTCTGAGTAACACCTGCTAGCAATGTATCAACTGAGTTCACACAGATCCTCCTCTGACATTCTCAGGATGAGGGGAATGGTTGAGACATGCTTGTTTTCCTGTTGTAGATAGAGCACTTTGTAACTCTGTATAAGGGTCCTCCTACACAACAGCCAAGAGATTGTTCGCATTTCTAACTCTCACGGCCTTGTAGGAAGCATTTCAGATAAACATTCACACCATTATAATTGTACTTTATTAACCTGTCTCTATCACATGTAACCATGACGTATGAATGTAGGCTGAACCAGAGTTCTCGTAGTTTATGCTTTTGAACTATTTGCCAGTACTGTCAAAGAGTTTGATTCAACTGCAGCTTTTCTGATTTCTACAATAAAATCCTTAAACAGACATTGCGTCTGAGAGTTACTGTAGAGTCTCACAGTTGGGTTTTTAATGGCTGGAATGTGGAATATTTGTCCTGATGTCCAACCCCCCTCCCATTCCAACCCTCCCCTGAAATCTTGTGTTTGTGGGAGAGTCAGGTTTGCCTTCCTGCTAAGCTCCTCACCCCCGGAAAGGACCGTTTTCCTCCATGTCACTCTGGACACACCAGGGGTGGTGGTGTCATGGGCATAGATGAGGAAAAGCTGCCAGAGCTTGCAGAAACCACAGCTGGCCCCTTTGAAGCAGCAGAGGAGGATAGCTGACATTTGCCTGTAAGAGCAGTCTTCACACCTGGCCCAGATAAGGGGGAAGAACTGCAAGCTGAAAGTCCTCCTGACTCATCCCCACATGTGACTCGTTTAAGGGAGTGACTGTGGCAAAACCTAGCAACCAGGCGACCAGAGGCCAGGCTACAAGGAAGATGCTCCGCCAGCCCAGAGTTCTAACAGGAGCTTGGGCGATCATGCAGTTGGCTAATTGGTAGCCGCATTTAACTCCACACTCTGGGCAGTACTCTTTGTAGAAGCAATGAATCAGCTTTGTGCTGCTTGCATCCACTTTGGCTCAGCCCTTGCACCTATACCTTTGGACCTCCTGGTTTTGGACTTGGCTCTGTGTTCCTGGCTCCTGACCAAGCCTTGGCTTTGGGACTACACTTCTGGTTAGTGATTTTGGACTTTGCACTGTCTTCTTGGCTCCTGACTGTGGCCTGTTCTGGATTCCCTTTGACTGGCACCGCAGGCCGTGACAGGGGGTATCCAGCCTGAAATTCAGAATTTTGAGAGTTGAAAGTGTGTGGGCAAGGATAGAGCGAGGGAAAAAAGAAGGGGATATTGTTCTGGGGGTATACTACAGACCTCCGAACCAACCGGAGGAACTGGGTGATGCATTTGTACAACAGCTTCCTAAACTTTCACAGAAACAGGATGTTGTGGTTATGGGAGATTTCAACTATCCAGATATTTGCTGGAAATCTAACTCTGCTAGACATGGGGCATCCCGCAGATTCTTGAATAGTCTTGCGGACAACCATCTCTCAGAAGGTGGAGGTGGGAACTAGAGGATCTGCTATCCTAGATTTAATCCTGACTAACAGGGAAGAACTGGTTAATGAAGTGAATGTTGTGGGATCCTTTGGGAATAGTGACAATGTCCGCTTGGAATTTGAAACAGAGAAGGATGTAAAACCAGGACACAGTAGGACTCATATCCTGGACTTCAGGAAAGCTGATTTCAAAAAACTCAGAGAAATATTAGGTAGGATCCTGTGGCTGGAAATGCTGAGGGGGAAATCTGCACAGGAAGGATGGGTGATGCTGAAAAATGAAGTGCTTAAGGCACAATCTTAAGCTGTTCCGGTAAGAAAGAAAGGTGGGAGACGGGTAATGAAGCCAAGGTGGTTGAACAAGGAACTCCCTAAAGAGCTGAGACTAAAAAGGGAAATGTACAGGAAATGGAAGGAGGGTCAGATTACTGAGGGTGTGTACAAGAAGCAGGCTCGAATCTGTGGGGATGGTGTCAGAAAGGCTAAAGTGTAGATGGAGCTGAGGGATGGCTTGCGAGGGATGCTAAAAATAACAGGAAAGGTTTCTATGCCCATGTTCGGAGTAAAAAGAACAGGGCTGGGGTAAGCTCATTGCTAGGGGAAGATGGTTAAGCCTTAACAAGGGATGAAGACAAAGCAGAATTACTCAACTCTCGCTTTACATCAGTCTTTAACTGTAAAGCGAGCTGTATACAAACTGAAGAATGCAGGGCATATGAAGGGAGGAGGAACTGCTGGTCCAGAGTAAGTAAGGAAATGGTTAGAGAGCATCTAGCTGCCTTAAGTACTTTCAAATCTCCAGGGCCGGATGGCTTGCATCTCAGGGTGCTAAAATAAATTGCAGATGTTATTTCAGAGCCTCTGGCTCTAATCTTTGAGATGTCCTGGAGTACTGGTGTTGTGCCGCAAGACTGGAGAAGAGCGAATGTTGTCCCGATCTTCAAGAAGGGAAAAGATGGATCTGGGAAATTACAGGCCTGTCAGTTTGACATCAATACCTGGAAAATTCTAGAGCAGATTATTAAATGCTCTGTCTGTGAGCACCTTGAATGGAATGAGTTAATTGATAGTAGCCAGCATGGGTTTATCAAGAATAAGTCATGCCAGACCAACCTTATCTCCTTTTTTGACAGAGTTACCAAAATGGTTGACTCTGGCAATGCTGTGGATATAGTGTATCTAGATTTTAGTACAGCATTCGACAAAGTTTCTCATGATATCCATGAGGAAAAGCTGGTTAGGTGTGGGCTGGATGGTGCAACTGTTGGATGGATTCATGGTTGGTTGAAAAATCATACCCAACGAGTGCTCGTAAATGGCTCTGCATCTACGTGGAGGGAAGTCTCGAGTGGAGTGCTGCAGGGATCGGTCCTGGGCCCGGTGTTGTTCAATGTTTTTATAAATGACCTGGAGGAAGACATAGATGGGATGCTTGTCAATTTTGCAGATCAGAAGAAGCTGGGTGGGATTGCTAATTCTGAAGAAGATAGAGTCAGGATTCAAAATAATCTAGATAGGCTGGAACAGTGGGCTGAGACAAATAAAATGAATTTCAATAGAGATAAATGCAAAGTCCTACACTTAGGTACAAAAAATCAAAGGCACAGATATAGGATGGGAGGGACTTGGCTTGACAGCAGCACATGTGAAAGGGATCTAGGTGTTCTGGTTGATCACAAGCTAAACATGAGCCTACAGTGCGATGTGGCTGTGAAGAAAGCTAATGCAATCTTAGGATGCATTAACAGAAGCACTGTGTCCAGATCATGGGAGGTGGTTGTTCTGCTCTATTCTGCTATGGTCAGGCCTCACCTGGAGTACTGTGTCCAGTTTTGGAAGCCACATTTTAGGAAGGATGTTGACAAGCTAGAGCGTGTCCAGAAGAGGGCAACCAGGATGGTGAGAGGGTTGGAATCCAAGTCTTACGAGGAAAGGCTGAAAGAGTTGGGTCTCTTTAGCCTGGGAAAGAGAAGGCTTAGAGGGGACATGATTGCAGTCTTCAAGTATTTGAAGGGCTGTCATGTAGAAGATGGAGCAGATCTATTCTCTCTTGCTCCGGATTGCAAGACTAGATCTAATGGGTGGAAATTACAAGGGAGTCGTTACCAGCTAAATATCAGGAGAAACTTCCTAACTGTAAGAGTGGTTGAGCAGTGGAACAGTCTGCCTCAGGAGGTGGTGGATACTCCTTCGCTGGACGTTTTCAAGCAGAGGCTGGACGACGTCAGACCCTTGAGTTAATCCACTCTCAGTCTAATAGTCTTTAAAGAAAAGATATTTGGATATGCACAAGAGAGAACTCTTGTTCAGACTAAAGGACAGATCAAAGGTTTAAGCACTGTATAGGCAACAGGTTAGTATCCCATGATGCAGTGTTCATGCAGTGAGCATTCACCCGCCGCTCCCTCTCATTCACTCCCCCCTCATACTACTCAACACTACAAAGTTTATTCTCTAGCAGCAGATGTTCCTCCAAGGGTGAGATGTTCTTGATGGTTGTTCTCATGGGAAAATGTTGCAATCAGAGCTAATCTAACTCCTTTCACACATACACACAGATATATGGCGTGAAATTGAAAGTAAACTACAAAGACAGCCAGCAGAGCCTGATTCTGACAGACGACCATCTTTCGGCTATGCTCCTGCAGAGTGCAGGGGGTTGGACTAGATGACCTGCAAGGTCCCTTCCAACTCTAACATTGTATGATTCTATGAATTCGCAGGGAGCGTTTTTTGGCACTCCGTCCATCATGACAAAGATAATATCCACTATTGACTGTCAACTCTCAGTCGTCTCCTCTCCAGGCTAGACAATTCCATACATCTACAAATGTGGTAACCTATTACTCAGTTAATGGAAACAAAATGTGTAAGGAATTTAAAAAGGCACAATTGCTTTTCCCCACAGAGATATAATGATGTCTACTGAAGCCAGTGATAAAATCATACAAGTTTTTATGCTATAATTACCTTGGTGTGAAGGACTAGGAGAACAAACTTGTTATATAATTTCATCCTGTAATTCATGAGGAAGATCTTTATTATAACTATTTTGTATGGTATTTAATTTCCTATCAGAATCCAAAACATCCCTTTATTCATTTAAGCATGTGTTAAAATGCAATACTACCTCAGCACTCTAACGCCAGTAAGGAAAAAACTAATTCCTGAGAGCCACGGCTGAACGCATATTTGCTTTGGAAAGTGCAAGCATGTTCCCAAATAGCTAATCTCTGTGTTGCCTAGAGCAACATACACTATTTGGTTTGGCATATTTAAGCCTTGTTCACAGTTGAGATTGTGGATGTATTGGAAAAACACACACTGATAGTCATGCAGCTGGTTATGGATTAGGATACGAAAACGGGTTGAGTGTATGTGGGGGGGGGAGATGGTGAAAGTACAACAATTCTATTGTCTTTTGCATCACAATAAATCCAGAGAATCACCACTTGGGAGTAAAATGATAGTTCCTGTCATTGGAACTGGATTGTTCCCGTGCAAAGGTGCCAGGGAAGCATTTTCTGAACAGGGTTCAGAAATCTCCTTTGGGCCTCTCTTACTTTCCCATCCTGGCATCTCCCTAAAGCCTCATAAGAACACAAGAGAAGCCCGTGTTGGTTGGATTAGGCCAGTGGCCCATCCAGTCCAACACTCTGTGTCACACAGCGGCCAAAAATGCCAGGTGCCCTCAGGAGGTCCAGCAGTGGGGCCTCCCTGTTTACAGCTCCTGCCTGCCTTCCCGGCAGTTTTTCTGAGTGCTGAATTCTGATATTTATAAAAAGGGATTGATCTGTCACAGACTAATCACATTCTTTTTAGGCTCCTTATAGTCTGCTTGCATACGAAAGGTGCCAGAGGTCAACCTTTCCCCCCTGCAAAAATGTGGGGTGGTGCACTTTATTTGTAATGCAAAAGGCATGCTTACTTCGGGTGTGACAGGCTGTTACGTGACTTTTTATTTGGCAGCTTGTACTGGGTGGAGGGAAGGAAGTTTGCACATTTATGGAGGTCATCCGTGAACAGGACTGCTCTTTTGCTTGCTCCGCTGTGCACCGGCCTCCGTGAATCGAATGCTCCCTAACTGAATTCATTCCTCACATTTATCAGTTTAACACATTTCACTCGGAGTGGTGGGTGCTGACATTAGCATCCTTACTTACAGCAATTGACAAGACCAGAAGAATCCCAAGTGATGGGGGGGGGGGGCAGCGGCAATTATCCTGCCTATTTATAAGAGAGGCAATAAAGATGTACCATCAAATGACAGACCCAGTCGCTTACTTAGCACGCTGAGTAAATTATACACAAGTCGCGGGGGACTGGGGCTGGGAATCGGGCTCCCAACCTTTGATACGGCTCCACTGGTGCCAACGTTGAGGGTGAAGAGTCTGGGGGTGCTCCTGGATGCCTCCCTTTCTACGGAGGCCCAGGTCACCACGACCACCGCCACCACGACCACCACGACCACCGCCACCACCACAAGGTCTGCCCTTTTCCAACTGAGGCAGATCAGGCAGTTGGCCCCATATTTATTTATGTATTTATTTATTCAAATGTATACCCCACCCTCCCAGCCCAAGGCCAGCTCAGGGCGGCTTACATAAAATCCACAGAAAACATTTAAATAATACAATAAAACATTTAAAACAGCATTTAAAGGACTACAATTCCATAATAAGTGCTAGTTTTGCTATTATCGGGTTCGTGATGGCTACCATCGACTCTCTCGTCCCACGACCGGCACAGATCTTCTATAGGTGTCTTTCAGGTGTCCCTCCAGCGGCTGGCACAGTTGCTAATATCTCACCCCACAGGATCTGGCTACGGTGACCCATGCAATGGTCACGTCCAGACCTCTCTCTCCTCGACTCTTCTCCAGAGGCTGCAGCTAGTGCAGAATGCAGCAGCACGGGTGTTGACAGTGACAATTGTGCGGGCTCGCATCCACTCAGGGCTGCGTGAACTGCACTGGCTGCCTATGGAATACCGGATCCATTTCAAGGTGCTGGTGCTGACCTTTAAAGTCCTATATGGCCAGGAGCCAGCATCCCTTCAAGACCACTTGTCCCCATATAAGCCACGTAGAGGACTGAGATCTACAAACCGGTCCAGCTTCCGTTTCGTTTCACCTTGTTCCACTTCACTGCTTGCCATAATTTAGGGGGGGAGGGAATTCCTGAGGGGAGTGCATGGGTGTTTTGAGTGGATGCTTGTAGAAGCCATAACTTTCCTTAAGATTGTGCCCCAAGGCTGGTTACCAAGGGAGCTGGCCTTGGAAACTCCTTTGCCAGGCCTGGACATAGATAAGGCGCCATATATAAATATATCTGTCAGGGTTGCCATAGCTACAATAGTCCCAAATATAAAAATTCCACTAGTAGAAAACACCATTAAAGACTGCCAAACAATATATTAAACAATTATAAAGTTGGTGGTGTCACAGCAACGGCATTAGTGCACACTGTAATTATAATAAGGCATAAGATACAATATTTCCTCCTTTGTAGATAAGACATAAAGTCCATGTAATCAGTGTGACTTGATAGGAGGAGTCCCACATAGTCCAAACAGTCTTTGCAAAGACACCCGTTGTAGATGCTTAGAAGATGCGTTTCCTTCAACTTCTTCAGTTTGCCAGCTGTGTAAGTGGAACCTGATTTCAGCAATTTCAACAGACCCTTGCCCATCTAACCTTGAAGGATAAATTTGTCCCCCCCTGGTTGAGATTGATGAGGAGCAAATTAGGTTACTATGGCTTTTCCCAACAACTTTTGTCTATGCTAGAAGCCAGGTTAAACAAAGGTTCTTAGATGTGGAAAGGCAGCATGATTTGAATAGAGTGAAAAGCTATTTAACAGAGTTGAGTACATTGAATAGGGGTATACCAATGCCCTTTATTAGTAGTTTAGGGAACCCTGACTACCGGAGGGCATTTATGTTATTGTGGTATGATGTGCTACCCTCTGCTGTTTTGGAAGGTAAATATGTCTATATACTCAGCATCATGTGTGGGAGTCCCCCCCCCCAAGAAAAAGCACCTTCTGATTTCTTGCAATGTTTATGAAGAGGAATTATTAGCGATAACAGTACTCTGGATAAAAATAGAACATATGAAGCCAACAATTTTTTTTTTGTTTTTTTACATTACAACTTGTTAAGTCAATCATTTAGCCACTGGGTTCATTATTGGTTAAAATTTAAACTGTACTGGCAGCTTAGAGCCCGAGAAAGTATGAATTTCAAATGCATCTTTATTTTTAGGCAGATAAAACCTCTACGGAATAATGTGTGGATGACACAAATAATTACAGTAGATACTTTACAAAAAAAATATACGACAGATGGTTGGCCATTCTTTTCTACTTGGAAAGTGTTTCAAAAATTGTGAAGAATCTGTTTTTCAAGCAGAAACTGCTTTTGTAAATTCCTAAGAGAGATTCATAGATCTGAAATTTAATCACCGCCCAACTGCTTGGCAAAATCAGTGTCAATAAAGGTGTACAATGTATGCAAAAAGTGCTGACAGGGACGCATGCTTCCGAGACACTCCGGGCCACCTGGCTGTGCAGGTCTTTAGCAACGGGGCAGTCAGTTTGGTCAGTCCCACCCTTGACCTTCCTGAATGGAAACCCACGACCCTCCTGGGGATAGAAACTACCAGGTCAGACACAGCCCTCTACCAGAACAACAACAGCCCTCTAGCTGGCCTGGACTGGCCTTTTGTTTCCCAGCTTGCTGGCATGTGGCTGATTCCTTCCATGGAGTCCAACCTTCCCTGGACAGACACCACAGGATGATGACTCTAATTGTTCCTGACACGAGTCACAAGCGTATTCACAGCTTAAGACCTCAACTTCTACCTATGCTACTTCTGTCTGTGCTCCACCGGCCTTCTTTCCATACCTCATGCTGGAATGTCTGGGAATTATTATTATTATTATTTTAATTTGAAGGACTATACTACTCAAAACCAACAAAAGGTACAAAGTGTCATGCGACTCAGCTGACACCCCCCCTCGCTGTCGCTGGATTTGGAGCCCCGGAGTAGCTCAGCCACCTTGGCGGCCTTGTCCCCAGGGGGGCAGCAGGGGCCTCAGCCACATGAGCGGGGGAGGGGGGTCACACCACCACACCCTGCCCTCCACGCTCCTCCTGGGTCACTTGCCGTCTCTCTCTCTGGCTGTGACTTTGCGGACCGCAGGCAATCCTCCCCGGCGCCTTCCTGCTGCCCTCCTTTTATCCCCATCTCCGCTCCTCCTGATTTCCCCTAAGCCCACCTCCACTCCTCCCCTTGCAGCCCGTACTTAGTTGTAGATGCTGGGTCTCGCGTGGGGCCTCGGCCCCAGGCATCACTTCGCTGTGTCTGGGACTCCAAGCTCGGAGGCACGGCCGTCTCCACCCTTGGTGGTGGCTCCTCTCTCGCCCTGCAGCTGACAGCTCTGGGGTGGCGCTGTGTTGCTCCGGTGCGGCTGCGCTGGGGCTGGCCCTTCTCATAGGTCCTCTCCTGGCCTCCAGGTGGGTGTGGGACTGCCTGTGGGGGGGGGCTTTTGGGCAGCAATGGGGTGGCCACTGGCGGTGGGAGGGCTGCAGGAGGCCCGGTGACAGGATACATAGATTGTATATAACATCATCTAGTGTTTAAAATAAATTATATCAATTCAACGTATCTTGTTACATAATATTTATATCTCTTTACATAAGCTATGTTCTTTTTATTTCTTCTTTCAAAATGATAATTAATTATGCATTAAAACATACACAGTTTGGTGTAGTGGTTAAGTGCGCGGACTCTAATCTGGGAGAACCGGGTTTGATTCCCCACTCCTCCGCTTGCACCTGCTGATGTGACCTTGGGTCAGTCACAAGCTCTGGCACAGCTGTCCTTGAAAAAGAGCCGTTTCTGTCAGAGTTCTCTCAGCCCCACCCACCTCACAGGGGGTCTGTTGTGGGGAGGGGAAGGGAGAGGAGTTTGTAAGCCGCTCTGAGACTCCAAGTGAAGGGCGGGGTATAAATCCAATCTCTTCTTCTTCTTCTTCTTCTTCTTCTACACGAATATTATTAGCTTCCCAAGTGCCTACATCTTCTGTCTTCTTGTTTTGATCTGATAATACAATTGATTAACCAACAAAGCATACATTGGAGCCCAGAAAACCATTTAGGTCTATGGGAGCCCACAGTGTAGGTTAAGGCAGACCCTTCTACCCCCCCCCCCGATGACCTGCAATATGGGAGCACATACCTCTCTGCTCCCCGGACCTCCCAGCCCCCCAGACTATATATACATCGAGCTAAGAAGTATGTAGCTTGCTGTTGTACAAGAGCATTACAAAATGACATTACACCAAGCTCTATTTCACCGTCTTCTGTTTCTTCAGAAACATGAAGCTTACTGCTTTTAACTGGAGTCAACAGCGAATGAGTCTTCCTTTTTACAGCCCGAGTTTCAACTCGCTCTAACTGAGGCCAACCCAATGCGGATAATAAGGCTGATCCAGAAGCACAGTCATATGCAATATATCGAGTTTGCTGATATTCCACAAACAATTTACCTGACCACAACCAATGGTATTTTATACCTGCTGCCTGCAGTTTAGAGATAATAGGTTTTAAGTCACTTCGAATCTTAAGCATTTTTAGGGGGAAGATCCGGAAATACAATATTGTTATTGGTCTATTAATTGATGGCCATAGGATTTAGTTATTATTGTAGTTAAATAGATTAGTTGTGTAGGAGAGATTTGTTAGGATAGGATAGACTAGGACTGATTGGGGATTGCAGCAATGGAGGACTGCTGAATTGTTTGAATAGCACTAAAAGGTATCCAACTATAAGTAGCCATAAACTAATCTGAGGCTTGCAAAGACCAATAACAATATGGCGATGACTGGACAGGGTACACCAGTGCTCCTGGGGAGGGGAAAGTATAGCAGTGGGGCCAGGCAAAGAGCGAAGGGAAGGGGACAGAGAAATAGAGAAGCTCGGCCCCCTTCCAGCCTGCGCCTCATCCCAAAGGTGGCAGTCAGTGGGGTTAGGATTAAAGACCCTGGTCACTGGTGCTGTGTAACGCCAGGTCCATAAATAATAAGACCTCAGTCCTTCGGGACTTCTTGCTGGAACAAAATGTGGACCTGGTGTGCATGACTGAAACCTGGGTGCAGGATGGGGAGACTGTAACTCTATCCCAAATGGCTCCACCTGGGTTCTCAGTCCTCCACTAGTCATAGACTAAGGGGCGGGGGGGGAGTTGCTTTCTTCATTTGGGAGGCTTACTCCTTCAGGGCGCTCCTGCCATTGAGGCTCACAGGCATAGAGTGTGCTGGCCTTGTGTGGGAAGCCGGGGAGAGTTTGGCTGTCTGGTTAGTGTACTGACTACCCAATGCACCAGCCGACAGCCTGTTATCCCTGTTTGAGGCCGTGTCAGGTTGGGCACTGGAGTACCCTAGACTGATAGTCTTGGGTGACTTCAATGTCCATGCTGACGATGCGACCTCTTCACAGGCGGTGGATCTGGTGTTGTCCATGGCGGCACTGGGACTCTCCCAATATGTAACAGCCCCCACTCACAGAGCTGGTCACATGCTTGATCTGATCTTCGCGGTGAGGATTACAGTAGACCAGATTACTGCTATCACAGTACCATGGTCAGACTGCCATGCTCTGAAGGGCCGCGTGAATGTGGCACCCCAACCCTGTTTGGGCGGTGAGCATATTTTAGCTTGCCCACGGAGCCAAATGGACCCTCTGCAGCTTCAAACGGCCCTGCGAGAACCTATAACCCCTGGTGGCTAACTGGATGAGCTAGTCAAAGATTGGCATGGCCAGAGGTCATTTCGGGGGGAATTGCGGGGGATCGCAGTTCCCCTGGGTGAGGTACGGGGGGCGGGGCACATGACGAAGCCCCGCCCCCTGCTTCCGGCCGCCCCGCTTCCGGCCCTCATTCAGCCAGGAGGAGGCAGGAGAAGAGGGAGGGGAAGTTGCTTCCTCCCTGCCTCTCCCCACCCCTGCCTGCCTGGGGCCAGGGAGGGCCTTCGCGGGGCTTCATTGCACTACCGCCAGCCGGGACCGTTGGGGGCGGGGTGTGTGGCCTTATGACACACTTCCGGTGATGTCAGGGGGTGTGGCATATGCTAATGAGTTATGCTAATGAGTTCCCCTAGCTCTTTTTCTACGAAACGACCCCTGGGCATGGCCAACTCTCGACAGCCATCGATGAGATTGCTCCCCAACACCCTCTGTACCCTCGCTCTAAGGTGGCTCTGTGGTTTACCCAGGAGCTGTGGCTGATGAAGTGAAGGCTTAGATGTCTAGAGAGACAGTGGCGGCGCGTGCCCACGATGAAGCAACAAGAGCATCTTATAGGACGTTTATGAGATGGCAGTCAAAGCCACGAAGAGGGAGTTCTATGTGGCCACAGTTGCATTTGCAAGCTCACGCTCAGCCCAATTGTTTAGAACTATTCAGTCGCTAAGAGTTCTGCCTAAGGGCAGACCAAATGCTAGGGAATTGGAAATTGGCTGTGAGGCTTTTGCGAGCTATTTTGCAGATAAAGCTTTGTCGCTCTGCCACGATCTTCCCGCCACAGTTGAGACAGCCAACCACATGCAGCCTTGATCCATGCCCTTCACGGCTAATTAAGGCTGGCTGTGAGGGGTTTTGAGGTGCTCTCAGGGATATTATCAACAAGTCCCTCACCAAGGGACTGTTCCTGGGGACACTGAAGGAAGTGATGGTCCGCCCTCTCCTTAAAAAAAAAAACTATTCTTGGATCTGGCCAAATTGGTGAACTATTGGCCGGTTTCAAATTTGCCCTGTTTGGGCAAACTAATTGAGAGAATGGTGGTGATACAGTTGCAGAGCTTTATGGATGACACTTCCATGCTAGACCCCTTCCAGTCCAGCTTCCGCCCAGACCATGGGATGGAGATGGCACTGGTCACCCTCACAGACAACCTTCGGAGGCATGTGGATCGGGATGGGGCGGTGGTACTGCTGTTGTTGGACCTATCGGTGACATTCAACACGGTTGACCATCAGTTACTGATCCACCGCCGACACTGGGATCCAGGGGCTTGCCTTGCAATGACTCGTCTCTTTCCTCCAAGGCCAGGGACCAAGGGTGGTTCTAGGGGATCAGATGTCCTGGAGGCACCTGCTGACTTGTGGGGTCCCTCAAGTGGTGGCACTATCCCCAATGTTATCTAACATCTACATGCGCCCCCTAGCCCCGATTGCCCAGAGACATGGGCTAGGGTGTCACCAATACGCAGATGACACCCAGCTCTATCTGTTGTTGGGTGGTCAGTCTGACTCTACCCCAGAAGATCCGGACCAGGCACCTCAGGACGTGGTGGGCTGGCTTAGGCTGAGCCAATTGAAATTTAATCCGACAAAGACGGAGGTCCTGTGCCTGAGCGGATTGGGGGTACGAATCCCACTACTGACCTTTGAGATGGTGCTGCTGGTGCCAGCGCCGAGGGTCAGGAGTTTGGGAGTGCTCCTGGATGCCGCCTTAACAATGGAGGCCCAGGTAGCAGCCACTGTCAAAATAGCCTTCTACCATCTCCGGCTGATCAGGCAGTTGGTTCCTTCCTTGAATGCAATGACCTGGCAACAGTAATCCACACTATGGTCACCTTGAGACTAGACTACTGCAATGCTCTCTACATGGGACTGCCCTTGTCCCAAATCTGGAAGCTGCAGCTGGTGCAAAACATGGCAGCCAGGCTCTATACGAGAGCACATCCGGCCTGTGCTGAAGGCATTGCACTGGCTGCCAATAGCATACCGGATTTGCTTCAAGGTGCTGTTTTTGACCTTTAAAGCCCTCTATGGTCAGGGGCCTGTCTACCTGAGGGCCTGCCTTTCCCTGCATGTTCCCCAGAAAGCCTTGAGGTCTGGGTCGCAAAACCATCTGGGGAGGGGGGGTTGGGGGGTGCCGCCGCCCTTTCAAGAGCCAGCACCCCCTTTGGCAGACACCTTTTGGCAGTGCCAGATTTAAGTGATGCCGCAAACTGGCATTCATGCTGCTGGTGCGCGCACAGGTTTTCTTCATTTGGGCTTCCGGGAAATAGCAATCAAAAGAGAT
Organism: Gekko japonicus; assembly: GCF_001447785.1. Lineage (NCBI taxonomy): Eukaryota > Metazoa > Chordata > Lepidosauria > Squamata > Gekkonidae > Gekko > Gekko japonicus. The sequence continues at coordinate 408,544 of NW_015159752.1, forward strand.
TGGCAATAAGGGGGGGGGGAAGTTCAGCATCGCCAGCCCTGCCTCCCTTTCTGCGTGTGCCACCTGAACTTTGCACGGTATTTATGCACACACCAGCCATCACGCCTGCTCCTCCCTGCACTGACTACTAAAAAGAGGAAGAATAATCAATCTTAGTCTCACATTTAAAACTCATTAAATCCCTTTGCCATCCTTCTTGAAGATTAATAACATGAGCCCAACATAATAGTTTTGCCAATTTAAATGTTTTCATTTTAACACTCCATTTCAAGAATACACTAATTACATTATCTTGCTTCTGGGGCCAGCTTTAAAATCCACTCTGATAACTATCCTGTCTGCTGCATGTGGCGTGATACCAGGGCAACCCTTCACTATAATTATCCGCGGCAAATGAGAAGTAACTATTTTAAAACAATCCGGAAGTTTAAATGATAATTAAAAATCCTAAAATTACACATATTGCACTAAAATTAACACTTTGTTTTGAAAATTCACTTCTGCAGGTACTTGTTTTGTGTTTAAGCAAGGCTACAGCTTGCCTTAGTTGCCCTGTTCAACCAAAGAGAAGCACTTTAAAGTTCCTTTGATAGGAACAGGAGAGAACGAAACGTGTTCGCTCTTCCCGTCTCCTGTTCTTTTGGGGGCACCTGCAGCTGTTGTGGCATTTACCAATGACTTCTGGGGCACCCACATCCTTTTCTCCTGAAGCAAGAGGACAATCCTGGCTTGCCTACACATCACTGACGCAGCTGGTGTTACGCTGACACCTGTGGGTGCTTTGCCCGCCAGAGAGAACGGATTTTTTTATTTAGCTAGTTGTTTAATTATTTTATTAAGCAGTCAAGCAACGTACATATACAGGTGTGAACCAAACTACTGTGACTCCCTGGAATCCTGGAATGGTTAATGTTATTACTATTCGCCTGTTGGTAACTATCATATTAGTCAGTAAGTGGATATATTTTTACAGAACTAGACTTTAGGTATTTATAACATTTCTTTCTCCTCACAGAGATTCTTCTCCAGCATATTTTTATAGCCAACTGTGGTCATAAAATAAATGGTTAAAGCTCTCTAGTACAAACTGTGGTGGCATTGGGGAGGAATAAAACTCTCTTGAAGCAAGCACTTCCCTGTCATAATAAGTGCAGAGCCATTTCTTACATGAACTTTTGCATTCTGATTGGGATACGAAAGCACAAAACACACATCTATTGTGTCAAATATGAAGGGTGTGCATGCACATAAATAAGGGCTGTTTCTTTCAAAATACACCCAAGTGTTTTAAAACAAAAAGCCATGATTAATGCACCCGGCCATCCTTTAATTCTGATGTAATCCATGAGTATTGGGTATCTGTGCTTCAAAATCAAAGTATGCTTTGCTACATCAGAAGAGGCCCTCAAGGTTTTAAAGAAATAAAAATGACACTGTTCCTGACTGTAACTGTTCTTGACTGTAGACTAGGAAGTTTCTTCTCCATCACACCTTGAAAGATCTCTCTTTCTGTTAAGAACATAAGAACATAAGAGATGCCAATGTCGGATCAGGCCAAAGGCCCATCCAGTCCAACACTCTGTGTCACACAGTGGCCAGAAATACCAGGTGCCATCAGGAGGTCCAGCAGTGGGGCCAGGACATTAGAAGCCCTCCCACTGTTGACCCCCCCCCCAAGCACCAAGAAGACAGAGCATCACTTGCCCCAGAGCCCCTAGCTATACCTTGTGGCTAATAGCCACTGATGGACCTCTGCTCCATATGCTTATCTAATTCCCTTTTGAAGCCGTCCATGCTTGTAGCACCCACCACTTCCTGTGGCAGTGAATTCCATGTGTTAATCACTCTTTGGGTGAAGAAGTACTTCCTTTTATCCGTTCTAACCCGACCGCTCTGCAGTTTCATGGAGTGCCCACGAGTTCTTGTATTGTGAGAAAGGGAGAAAAGTACCTCTTTCTTTACCTGCTCTTTCCCATGCATAATCTTATAAACCTCGATCATGTCACCCCTCAGTCGTCTTTTCTCCAAGCTAAAGAGCCCTAAGCGCTTTAACCTTTCCTCATAGGGAAAGTGTTCCAACCCTTTTATCATTCGAGTTGCCCTTTTCTGCACTTTTTCCAAAGCTATAATATCCTTTTTAAGGTGTGGTGCCCAGAACTGCACACAGTATTCCAAATGAGGTCTCACCATTGATTTATATAGGGGCATTATTATATTGGCTGATCTGTTTTCAATACCCTTCCTAATAATCCCCAGCATAGCATTGGCCTTCTTTATTGCAGTCACACACTGTCTCGACATTTTCAGTGAGTTATCCACTACAACTCCAAGATCTCTCTCTTGCTCAGTCTCTGCCAGTTCAGACCCCATCAATGTGTATTTATATTTAGGATTTTTGGCTCCAATGTGCATCACCTTGCACTTGGCCACATTGAACCCCATTTGCCATGTTGACGCCCACTCGCCCATCCTTGACAGATCCCCTTGGAGTGCCTCACAATCCTCACTGGTTTTCACCACCCTGAACAACTTTGTATCATCCGCAAATTTAGCCACTTCACTGCTTACTCCCATCTCCAAATCATTAATGAACAAGTTAAAAAGCAGTGGACCAAGTACTGATCCCTGCGGTACCCCACTGCTTACCACCCTCCACTGAGAAAATTGCCCACCTACACTCACTCTCTGTTTTCTATGAACTAGCCAGTTTTTGATCCATAAAAGGACTTGTCCTTCTATCCCATGATTTTTGAGCTTACTTAGGAGCCTTTGATGAGGAACTTTATCAAAAGCTTTCTGGAAGTCAAGGTAAATAATATCTATTGGATCCCCCTTGTCCACATGCTTGTTCACCCCCTCAAGGAACACTAACAGGTTAGTGAGACAAGATCTTCCCTTACAGAAACCGTGCTGAGTCTGCCTCAATAGGTTTTGTTCATCTATGTGCCTACTAATTCTTTCCTTAATAATGGTTTCCACCAATTTATTTAAATTACACATCTAGCCTGGAGAAGATTTACAGAGAAGGCAAACATTTACTCATTACTTTGTGGTGTTTCAGACAGCCTTAATAAAAGTTTATCATGATGATGTTGATGAGGAGGAGGAGGAAGAGGAAAGGGAGGAGGAGGAGGAGGAGGAGGAGGAACAAAGGTTGTTCAAGATTTTCTATTCTTTGGCTCAATCATCAGCCAAAAGGGAGACCTGCAACCAAGAAATCAGGAGGAGATTAAGACTGGCGAGAGTAGCCATGAAGGAGCTTGGAAAGGTCTTGAGGTATAAGGATGTGTGTCTGGCGACCAAGATCAAGATAGCTCATACGATAATATTCCCCATTACTATGTATGTGTATGAAAGTTGAACAGTGAAGAAAGCTGACAGGAAGAAAGTTGATTGATTTGATATGTGGTGCTGGAGGAGAGTATTACAGATCACCAGGAGTAGATGAGATACTGCCAAGAAGACAATGGGCTGTAGATCAAATCAAGCCTGAACTCTCCCTAGAAGCTGAAATGACTAAACTGAGGCCTTTATACTTTGGTCGCATCATGAAAAGACAAGAGTCACTGGGAAAGGCAATAATGCTGGAAAAATCAAAGGCAGCAAGAAAAGAGGAAGACCCAGGGTGAGCTGGGTTGACTCAGTCAAGGAAGCCACCGGGGGGGGGGGGGGGGGGCCGCGGAGGCTCAGTTTGCAAGACCCGAGCAAGGCTGTCAAGGATAGGATGCTTTTGAGGTCACTGATTCATAGGGTTAGACCATAAGTTGGAAGCCACTTGATGGCACTTAACACACATACATTAAGTTCAAGATCTGACAAAAATTATGGGTTAATGAAAAAATAAAGCATGTGACATGATTGAGGTTTATAAGATTATGCATGGGAAAGAGCAGGTAGAGAAAGAGGTACTTTTCTCCCTTTCTCACAGTACAAGAACTCGTGGGCACTCCATGAAATTGCTGAGCGGTCGGGTTAGAACGGATAAAAGGAAGTACTTCTTCACCCAAAGAGTGATTAACGCATGGAATTCACTGCCACAGGAAGTGGTGGCAGCTACAAGCATGGACGGCTTCGAAAGGGAATTAGATAAGCATATGGAGCAGAGGTCCATCAGTGGCTATTAGCCACAAGGTATAGATAGGGGCTCTGGGGCAAGTGATGCTCTGTCTTCTTAGTGCTTGGGGGGGGTCAACAGTGTGTGTGGGGCTTCTAATGTCCTGGCCCCACTGCTGGACCTCCTGATGGCCCCTGGTATTTCTGGCCACTGTGTGACACAGAGTGTTGGACTGGAGGGGCCTTTGGCCTGATCCAACATTGGTGTCTCTTATGTTCTTATGTCTCTGCTAGTCTTAACCCAATATTGATCTTTGCTCCTTGATTAAAGATGTGGTTTGTACTTGTGATTGTTAGACCACTGTCCACAGAACAAAGTGCTCCTTCCCCAAAGATCACAGAAATTGCCGACTCATCCTCTAGAATCAGCCGAGCGGGAACTTTCAATGTGGCAACAACTGTGCATGAAATATTCCGATGCAAACGTATTCTGGGGACTGCCTGTGAACACAAGAAGCCGCCTTCTATTGAATCAAACCACTGCTCCGTTCAGCCCCGTTCTCACTGAGTAGAGCCATCACCTCCAGGTTGCCTCGTTTGCTTATTATTTGCAGATTATGCCACTTGCTTGATATCTCTTCAAATCGAGCACATTCATTGGGGCATTTCCTACTCTTTTTTTTGTCTACTCCAAGCAAAACTCTGGGAAGGAGGAGCAGAATCAAATGATGAATGATCTCTCAAATTCTGCCTCCTTCCAAGTGAGAGAGAACAGGAAAGGAATTTGGCTGGGATGTGGCAGGGCCTATATACTTAAAGAACATCGTCTCCCAGTATAAACCCATGTAGTACCTTTGATCTTCTGACCGGTCTCTTCTTTCTGTTCCTTCAGAGAGTGATTAAAATGTGACATTTGCCGCCAGAGGATATAATTATGGCCACAGGAATAAACAGCTTCCAAAGGAGGTTTGACAGATACATGGAGGGTGAGTCTATCAGTGGCTACTCACCATGGTGATTTTGGGGAACCTCCACATTCAGAGGCACTAAGCCCCCCCCTCCACTGGCAGTTTTTAAGCAGTGGCTGGACAAACATTTATCAAGGATGCTCTGGGCTGGTCCTGCATTGAGCAGGGGGCTGGACTCGATGGCCTGTATGGCCCCTTCCAACTCTGTGATTCTATGATTCTATGAATCCCGGAGCCAGGAGACAACATCAGTGGAAGGCCTCGGCCTCTCTGCCCTGTTGTTGGCCACCCAAAGGAACTGTTTGGCCACTGTGTGAGACGGGAGGCTGGACTAGATGGACCTTCACTGGTCTGCTCCAGCAGGGTTCTTCTTACATTCTTACGTTCATGCAATCTGTCATTGCTTGAGCTTGAGCTGTTACTACTCTGGTGCCCACTCTGTGCTATGACTTTCCTGAACTGATCAGAAAATTTCCTAAATTTTCTAAAAATGAGAGAAAGCAAAACAGTTTATGAACCCCTTTGGCCAGCAGTTTTGTGGGGCACTCCCTGATACAATCATTGTTTTACTTGTTTAAATTGGTGCAAACTGGACTGTTTTAGATGTTAGTGTTGGTTTCTTCTTAGATATCATAGTTAGCTAACATGAGACATGAATGGAAAAGTCAGCACAGAACATTTTAAAGCCAATACATAAAATAAACTTTTAAAAAGTATTCTGCCTCTAAGCATGGAAGTATACTAATTTTACCTCTATCCTCAACAAAGAAAAAAAATACCTATTTTCTTACACATAGCTGCCTGTAGCTCTCTTGAAATGCAGCCATCAGTAACCCTATCTTCTTCCCCCTGTCTCTAATTTAATGAAGCAGCACTAAGAATGCAAAGAATGCATGGAATACAGCTTTCCAGATATCAACCTAGACCTAGACTCAACCTCCCCCACCAAGGCTCCAAAATAAGGATATTTACTTGGTTCATGGCCTTCAGAAGGAAGGAAGGATGCCAGAGAAAAGGCTGCCTGCCTAAGTCAGACGAGGTGATCTACAGGAGCTAACCAGTAGATGATTGAAGAGGGACACCTGGGCCATGGAAACAGGTGAGGCTGGACCAGACACAGGAGGAGGGGCTACTGGGTGAATGGGGAGCATGGACGATTGGCTCCTCAAGAACAGAGTAAGGTAAAGATAAAGGTTTCCCTTGCTCGAAAGCCAGGCGAATCTGACTCTAGGGTTGCGGTGCTCATCTCCGTTTCAAAGCCGAAGAGCCAGCGCTGTCTGAAGACATTTGCATGGTCACATGGCCGGCATGACTAAACACCAAGGCGCACGGAACGCTGTTACCTTCCCACTGAAGTGGTACCTATTTATCTACTTGCAGTTTCTTGCTTTCGAACTGCTAGGTTGGCAGGAGCTGGAACTAGAGACGGGAGCTCACTCCATCATGTGGCACACTCAGGTCTCGAACTGCCAAACTACCGACCTTCCACAGTCTGCAGTTCAGCGTCTTAACCACTTGAGCCACTGCAGCTCCTCAAGAATAGAGTAGGGGGAGGGAAATAGAAGGTGGGTTTCACAGAGTGGCTGGGGGAAGGAGCCTGCACAGTGCTGGAGAGTGAGGCAGAATGCTGTTCCAGGGGAGGAAAGGAGGGACCTGTGCTACTCAACCAATGTCCTCCCTCCAGTTCTGAGGTCCATGGAGCTCCAATGCGGAAGGTGTGACAGCAGAAGTGGGGCGACCTTGCAGAAAGGGGCACTCACAACAGCTATCATGGTTGACAGGAGAGTCTCCGTTTGGGTGGGTGGAGCAGAAGGAATGTGTGTTTGGAGTAACTTTTGCAAGTCACTAGCTTTCTCTCCCTGCTATGCACCTACAGAGGAAGGTGAAGTCCATACAAGATAGAAGGGAAATCTATTCAAAGTCATGCTATGACAAATGTCCTCTGAATGTTACTTACCTCGAAAACCCTATGAGGTTGCTATTAGTCAGCTGTGCCTTGTCCACAAAAAAAAAAAAAAGCAGGATCAGGGAGTAGAATTAGCTATTAGGGGCGTGCACTCAATATATACCAAGCCACATAAATACAAAAAAAAGCCTTATCATTATTGTATGGGTATTTATTCAGCCAAATACAGATTACACAATCTGATTCAGCTACTGAAACAGCCACACCTGAATAAAAACCAATATTATTCGGCTTTTATTCGGGTGTGGCTGGAAGGCATTTAAAGAGACCGCAGTTATGTCCTTCAGTATGAAGCCCAAAGTAAGGATGTGGCGTATAAAGGGTTATAGATTGGAACATGTGTTAACTTTAAGTATTTAGGGATTGTAATTCAATCTTCTGGGGCAAGGAAGGCCCACCACAATTATGGTGCAAATGTTGGACGAAATTCTGCTCAAGGTATCATTAAATTCATTTCTACAAAAGGGGGGTACTTCATACCTGTGGCCCTTAAATTATATCTGTCTAAAATGGTACCACAACTCATGTACAGGACTACGTTGGGCCCACCTACTTCAAGCTTTCCCCCATTAGACAACATTCAATCTAAATTTCTAAGAGCCTTATTCCAATTTCCTAATAGTGCTTCTAATGCAAATCTATGCCTGGTAGCTGGACTGATTAGATTAGAGGCTAGGGTAATCCTCGTCTCTATTAATATCTGGCTTAGGACAAGTCATAGTCACTCTGATATTACTTCATTAATTCTCAGATACTTTTTCTTTTTGTTCAACATGGCTTAAGACAGTTTATCAGAAGTTACATGTTCTTGGTTTTTCTTCTGAGTCCCTTCAGTTAATGGCGCTAGACCAGGCAAGGGCTGTAGTCAAGCAAAGGATACTTGATATTAAAAGGCTGAGTTGGGAAAGGCTGAGTTGGGAAGTCCCAGCCTTCTTGGCCCCTCAGAAAACAAGATATGTAGCTACTCCAGCAACTTATTTATCGCTTCTAGAAATTCCATCTTATTGTAGGGGGTTTTGTATGGCCAGATGCAATAGTTTTCCATCTTCAGTAGTAGAAGGTCAGTATAAAAAGGTGCCAATGACAGAGCGGATTTGCCCTGGTGGTTTGAGTGCCCTTGGCTGAGTAGCACAGGTCCCTTTGCTACACTGTGGCAGGAAATTCAAGTGAAGTTTATTCAACCCTTATTGGGGAGATTCCTCAGTTATCCAGACCCAGAGATAAGTAAGACATCCCTATCCGATTCTAACCCATAGCACACACTAACTTGACACTGGTATTCAGGAATATTCTGGAATACCAATATTTTCCAGGTCCAATAGACCCAAATCAGGAAAAAATACATTAATACTATTAGCTGTAGGACCATGGACAGCTCCAAAGCAGACCAAAAATCCAAAGATTTTTAGAACCAGATTGAGTGTGTATGTACTTGTGCAGGTCCTGAAGAGTGCCTCTCTGAAGGATGTCTCTTTAAACAATCCACATTATTGCTTGGAACACGGCAGTCTTGGAGCGCACAGTGATCTGTTGACAGGCCCTTTGGCATCTCTGGTGTCTCTAGGGCCGTTGGTGGGACTGGCTTTCAGGTGGTTCTGGGGACAGGCTAGGTTAGCTGGGCATCTTGCTTGAGGATTCCCATTCCCACCTGTTCCTCCGTTGACTTAGCTACTGGTCCAGCCAGCTCCTTCACTGTTGTACTAGAGTCTTCATTAAGGCTGGGGCACAGTGCTTGCTACCCCACCACCCCCATGTTGTTCCTATAACAGGGAATGGACCCCTGACATTAAAGACACACTTGTACAAAGCAGACAGAGATAGGTGTCAACCCACAAGAGACAGGCTCTAAAGCACCATGGCCAAATTATTCCATATGGACAACAGTGAGAGTAACTAGAAGTGCAAGAGGCACTTGCTGCAAATATTAGCCTACAACGAATGCACCGTCAGTCGAATGGCCTTCATTTCTCAGACCAGGGCCTATAGATTTGCAATGTGATTTTGTGATGTGACCTGACTCTGTCCAATGTATGGAACATGGGATTTCACCTTGTCAACTCTTATCTTCTTGTCTTCTACAGAAATCTATCAAGGCATGAAGATGATAGAGTTTCATTTGCTACATTTTTGCAAGCCAAGCAGCAGTTATTTGGCAATGTGTCTCCCCCTCCACAGCAGAAAAATACTTGATCTCCTTTGAGGACCTTTTCAAGGGTATTACTGAGCGAGGTGGCCAAGTGTCAAAATTCTGAATTTTTGTAACTACTTCCTCAAAGTTGAGAGAGCTCCAAAATATTATTTTAGTCCATGATTTCATTAGGCATTGAAAGTATTTTTCTCAGTCAACATCTGTGCTTTAAAAAAGCTAATTACCTGTATCTATTCGACTGACTTTCCAGCAAGGGAAACTTTTACCTTTTTATGATTAGTTTTGCATCAAAAAGTCCAGCAAGCATAATGAAATTTAAATTCCTGTAATTATTTGCACATAGACAAATTAAGTTGCAAACACACCTATGATGAAAAAATTATGCAAACAGTAATCTGTCCCAGCTCTATGAATCTGTGTGGCAAATTCTGAGGATTTGTTGGCAACTGCGAAGGGAGCACTCCCTGGAGAAGAAGACCCTGATGCTGGGAAAGACTGAAGGTCAAAGAAGACGGGGACGGCAAAGGATGAGATGGTTGGACAGTGTCATAGACGCAATGAACATGAAGTTGAGCCAACTTCAGAGGACGGCCTGGCGTGATCTTGCCCATGGGGTCGCGAAGAGTTGGACTCGACTGTGCGACTGAACAAGAACAAAAGCTGCAACTTTGTTGGTGCTTCTTCCTAGGGACCAGAGGATGGAGAGACAGAAGGACTGCAACACTCAGGGAATTAATTTAATAAGATGTTTACTGCAGAGAGTCACTTTCTTGGTATCAGAAACAGCTTCTTATTCTTATGGCATTTTCTAAAAAAAAAACCCTAAGCAATTGGGGAATAAGGGAGGCTGGCATCTGGGGAAATGGTACTTTCTAAGTATAAAGAAGTCAAGAAAAACAGAGTGAGTGATGAATACTGATATTGTTCAGTCATACTGATCAAAGCTACATCTTGTGCCTGTTCAATATTCAGTAGCCTGTCTATATAGGACATATTCTTCCTGGTGAAGAGATGTCTCATTATGCAGATTTATAATAGTGAAAGATAACATTTATTAGCAGCAGCAATAACAGCATGTTTTAATATCCCCGCCTTATAAATAGAAGTTAGCATCTAAAACATATGAGGGGAGTTGGAAATCATATAGTGTTGCTGACGGATGAAGTGCACAAGACTACACAACAGGAGTAGAAGTAAAGGCTGAAGCACTGCCGCCATCTCTCGGCCAGCCCTAATAAATTATTTATGGGCATTCTCTCCCCCGCCCCCCCGCCACACACTCAAAGGCATACACAAGCACAATCCAGTAGTGGAAATGCAAGACAAAATGTAACATGATGACCACAACGAGTTTCATTGACTTCTAAATCCCGCTCTGCACTTAAAAGTGGTAGGATAAAGCAAGCTCTCAATAGTATTTGGGACTGTGGTCATATGAACAGCAGGTGGTCTGGGGAACCTGTCACTGCACTGTCCAGAATGCAGCAGATTGCACACGTTGTAACGGACCGTCCCAAACACAGTCCTTCTGAGGCATCACTGTGAATTGCCCATTCAAGAGTAACGCAGGGCAATAATTATACAGAATGATGATGAATGGTAATATATCCACAGCTTTGCAATGACCAGTGCACACAAAAGATATTCAAATTCCATTTGGACTATTTATTTTTCGTACACCGTAATTCTGAAAACAAATACAATTAATCGCTTCACTGGTGCCACTATATTGGAAAGACAGGACACATGAATCAAAGTATACCACTTTAAATGGTCCTGTCTTGCCCCCAATCATCATCATCATCATCTTCTTCTTCTTCTTCTTCCTCCTCTTCCTCCTCTTCTTCCTCTTCCTCTTCTTCTTCTTCTTCCTCCTCTTCTTCTTCCTCCTCCTCCCACTGCAGTAGAAGGCCACCCTTCTTGCTTGGAGTTTCACTACTGTGAATGCAAATTTCAATAGCGACGTGACAAATCCACTCAGAGTAAAGGCTGTTTCTGAGCATGTCCAAAGGGCAGAGTTTCCCCAATACTTCAGCCCTTTCTTTGTGTGTGATGCAAGCGTGAGGGTCAAGCACATGGAGAAGTATTTGAAACACAGTATGCTCTCTTAAACAGGAAGGACTTTATTAATTATAGGTTATCAAACTACAGCTCAAGACAAGAAAGAGAAAACAACCTTCTATCTACAGCAGATCTAATAAAAGAACAGGAAAAGCCATCTCTCTAAGTTAACCTCAATGATACAAAAGTTGCCTCCACATCTCCCTCCATGGATACTTGAGAAGCAAACACTGACTCTAACTCCACACCTAATCCACGCAGGAGAATCCAATTCCCAGCATTCAAACACCATTAACTGATGAAACATTTAAACCCGTCCTTCCCTAGCTGGCTGGAAGTTCCTTATGGCATTCAGAGTCTCCTTCTTCGTGGGATGGTGATCCAATCATTAAAAAGTGCACTCCCCACACATCTCAACCTGACAAAGGTATTTGTACAAGTGTGCATGTGCACGGAAGCTCATACCTTGGAAAAAACGCTGTTGGTCTTAAAGGTGCCACTGGACTCTAAATTCGTTCCGTCTCAGCCCATTTTCTAGCAACAGCTACCTATCTTGCCCTTCCTGGCAAGCAAATGCCTCTCTCTCCACAGAAGGACACCTCTGCTCCTGCTGACACGTGGGCTGCATTTTACGGGCCTCTTCCCAGAGGGAGCAAGCTGCTTCCCGATTCCCAGGAACTCCCAGGTGAGCTTCAAGGCACCTTACATCTCTGGGCTCATGACAGCACCAGCATCGCTGGGATCTAAAACGATTCCTTTATAACTGCCCACACCGTGGAGGATGTAGGGACAATGTTCCTCTTTCTCTTTCTTATTAGGCGTCCCAGGAGTAAAATGGAACAAATAAAACAAAGTTTGAGTCCCGGGGCACTTTCAAGACCAACAAAGTTTAATTCTGGGTAGAAGCTTTCATGTGCAGGCACACTACTCCAGATACACAAGCAAGCTTATACCTTGGATAAAACTTTGTTGGTCTTAAATGTGCCGCAGACTTTGTTATGTAATATTAATTTCAAAGGCAGTAATGGAAAACACTGATTTTGTTGCCAAATATGAAAGTGAAAATATCAGCAACATCTGCACCGTTTCTCTCTCCTATGCCTTCCCGTGGGATCTTGGAAGCTAAGGAGAGCCGGTGCTTGGATGAGAAGCCACCAAGGAAGCCTCTGCAGAGGAAGGCCATGGCAGACCACCTGTAAATGCAGAACTTTGTGTTTATATCCACTGAAATTCATTTTATTTGTTTTAGCTGCTATTTGTAAAGCCTCATCAGACAGCCACTTTGCTTTCTTGCATTTCTTTTTCTTTGGGATGGTGGAGAGAGAAACGTTGCAGATGTTGCTGATATTTTCACTTTCATATTTGGCAACCAAATAAGTGTTTTCCACTACTGCCTTTGAAATTAATATTACATAACAAAGAAAAAAAACGAAAGGCAAAGGCGAAAAGGAAAGATCTACCCAACTGAATGCAGATTTCCAGAGAACAGCAAGGAGAGATAAGGAGGCCTTCCTGAGTGAACAGTGCAAAGTAATAGAGGAAAACAATAGAATGGGAAGGAATAGAGATCTCTTCAAGAAAATTGGAGAAATCAAGGGAGTGTTCCATGCCAAGCTGGCCATGATAAAGGACAAAAATGGTAGGGACCTAACAGGAGCAGAAGAGATTAGGAAAAGATGGCAAGAATACACAGACAGTATAATCACTGACCTCGAGCCAGACATCCTGGAATGTGAAGTTAAATGGGCCTTAGAATGCATTACTAACAACAAAGCTAGTGGAGGTGATGGTATTCCAGCTGAGCTATTCAAAGTCTTAAAAGATGATGCTGTTAAAGTGCTGCACGCAATTTGCCAGCAAATTTGGAAAATGCAACAGTGGCCACAGGATTGGAAAAGATCAGTATACATTCCAATCCCAAAGAAGGGCAATGCCAAGGAATGTTCAAACTATCGCACAATTGCACTCATATCACACGCTAGCAAGGTCATGCTCAAGATCCTACTAGCCAAGCTTCAACAGTACGTGGATAGAGAACTGCCAGAAGTACAAGCTGGGTTTTGAAGAGGTAGTGGAACTAGAGATCAAATTGCCAACATTCGCTGGATTATGGAGAAAGCAAGAGAGTACCAGAAAAACATCGACTTCTGCTTCATTGACTATGCTAAAGCCTTTGACTGTGTGGATCACAACAAACTATGGCAGGTCCTTAAAGAGATGGGAGTACCAGACCACCTCACATGTCTCTTGAGAAACCTGTATAAGGGCCAAGAAGCGACAGTTAGAACCGGATATGGAACAACTGATTGGTTCAGCATAGGAAAAGGAGTACGACAAGGATGTATACTGTCACCTTGCTTATTTAATATATATGCAGAGTACATCATGCGAAATGCTGGCCTGGATGAATCACAAGCGGGAATTAAGATTGCTGGGGAAAAGATCAACAACCTCAGATATGCAGATGATACCACTCTAATGGCTGAAAGTGAAAAGGATCTAAAGAGCCTCTTGCTCAGAGTAAAAGAGGAGAGCGCAAAAGTGGGCTTGAAGCTCAACATCAAAAAAACTAAGATCATGGCATCCGGCCCCATCACTCCTTGGCAAATAGAAGGGGAAGTCGTGGAAGTAGTGACAGACTTCACGTTCCTGGGATCCCAGATCACCGCAGACTGTGACTGCAGCCATGAAATTAAAAGACGCCTGCTCCTTGGGAGGAAAGCGATGGCGAACCTAAACAGCATGATAAAAAGTAGAGACATCACCCTGCCAACAAAAGTCCGCATGGTCAAAGCAATGGTATTCCCAGTAGTCATGTATGGCTCGAGAGTTGGACTATAAGGAGGGCCAAGTGCTGAAGAATAGATTCTTTTAAACTATGGTGCTGGAGAAGACTCTTGAGAGTCCCTTGGACTGCAAGAAGATCAAATCAGTCAATCCTAAAAGAAATCAACCCTGACTATTCCCTGGAAGGCCAGATAATGAAACTGAAGCTCAAATACTTTGGCCACTCAATGAGAAGGGAGCACTCACTGGAGAAGACCCTGATGCTGGGAAAGATTGAAGGTCAAAGAAGACGGGGACGGCAAAGGATGAGATGGTTAGACAGTGTCATCGATGCAACGAACATGAAGTTGAGCAAACTTCAGAGGATGGCGGAAGACAGGAAGGCCTGGCGTGATCTGGTCCATGGGGTTGCGAAGAGTCAGACTCGACTGTGCGACTGAACAACAACAGGAAAAATCAAATACATAATTATAGGATGGGGGAGACTTGTCTTGGCAGTAGAATGCGAAAAGGATCTAGGGGTCTTAGTAGACCGTACACTGAAAATTAGTTAGCGGTGAGCTAAAAAAGCAAATGCAATTTTGTGCTGTATCAACAAAAGTATAGTGTCAAGATCATGCGAAGTATGGTATCACTTTACTCTGCTCTAGTTAGACCTCACCTAGAGTATTGTGTTCAGTTTTGGGCACCTCAGTTTAAGAAGGATATAGACAAGCTCGAATGTGTCCAGAGGAGGGCAACGAAGATGGTGAAGGGAGAGCAAGTCCTGTGAGGAAAGGTTGAAGGAGCTGGGTATGTTTAGCCTGGAGAGGAGACAACTGAGAGGTGATATGATAACCATCTTCAAGTACTTGAAAGGCTGTCATCTAGAGGATGGTACAGAGTTGTTTTCTATTGCCCCAGAATGACCAGAACCAACGGGTTGAAATTAAATCAAAAGCGTTTTCGGCTAAACATTAGGAAGAACTTCCTGACAGAGCAGTTCCTCAGTGGAACAGGCTTCCTCGGGAGGTGGTGGGCTCTCCTTCTTTGGAGGAGGTTTTCAAGCAGAGGCTAGATGGCCATCTGAAAGCAATGCTGATTCTGTGAACTTAAGCAGATCATGAGAGGGAGGGCAGGAAGGGCTGCATCAGTTCTTGCGGCCCTTTCTTACACGCCCAGGGAAATGCTGATTGCCACTTTGGGGTCAAGAAGCTATTTGTCTCAAGGCCAATTTGGCTGGAGATCCTGGAGGGGTTTTTTTTGTCATTTTCTGGGCGTCAAACAGTGGTCACTGGAGGTGTAGGGTGGTAGATATTTGTGAATTTCTTGCATTGTGCAAGGGGTTGAATTGGTGACCCTTGAGGTCCTTTCCAAGTCTATTATTCTATGGTTTTTTGGCATTTGTGTACCCACCAGTTTTACAGAATTGTGTGTTACCCTGGTGCCTAGTAGAGAACATTATCAGTCCTCTGTGCCTAGGTCCAGTTTTGGCTCTCCTGCTGAGACAGGGAGAAGGCAGTGGGGTGGCAAAGGAGACAGAGGGTGAGGTGTATGCCTTTTGCCACAGCCGGGCCCAGGAGTGTTCCAGACCTCCACAGCCACACTTGCTCATGGCTGTCATGTAGCAGTTTGGCTGTCCATGTCACAGAGTTAAAATTCAGGAGGGTCACCATGTTGGTCTGAAGCAACAGAACAAAGTTTTAAGTCTAGTGGCCCCTTTAAGTGGTACCACGTATCCAGGGTTGAGCTTGGTTTCTTTTGGAGGTGCCACTGGACTTTAGCTTCATCCTCACGTCTCTTTGTTGACCCTTGCATTTGCATGCTCATTTCCTGCCATCCATTGATCATACAGGCCACCTGATCCAATTTCATCCCTACGGATGCATCTTGGCTGTGACTGGCCCTTCCTAATGGCTGCCCCCAACTCTGTTTTTCCTATAAGTGGGGCTTGAGGAGATTTCATTTCATTGTGTCTGACGAAGTGTGCTTGCACACGAAAGCTTATGCTTTGAATAAAACTTTGTTAGTCTTAAAGGTGCTGCGGGATTTAAATAGAGTCAAAATGTATGTTCTAAAAGGACCTCTACTCGATCTTGCAGAATCTCTGCTCTAGCTACTGCTAGTAAAAAAATGGTGGGGTTTTTTTGTTCTATTATGGATCTTGTCAAGTACTTTTACAGTATTGCAAATGTTTCCCTTTTGTTGAGTGGTTTTCTAAACACATCTCGCAGCTCTGGGACGACCAAAAGTGAGTCCCAGGGTGGGAACTGGAGAACTGGTAATAGGGAGAAGAAATTGCAGCAGTGATTTTTATGGCTTTTTGTTAAATTTGCTCTAACAGCTGAATGATCAAACCCCAGCAGGGAAACACACAAAAGTGTCTAATGCAGCAATATGTATGCATTTGGCAACTGTTAACACCTTCAGTGCTAGAAGCAGAAACAAAACCCAGGAAACTAAATTCATGATGGTTGTTCACAGATGGATACAATTTTCTCAAAGAGGAGTTTTCATTGGCAGCAAGATGTCAAGAAAGCACCATGCCACTTTAGAGAATAACTATTTATGAATATTTATTATTCATATTATTAACACATTAATAAGTAATAAAGCAGCACAGTCTCTTCTTTCCCTTTGTTTTTGGAGGCTCTTGGGTCTTCTCCTCCCTTTTAAGGATCTTTATAAATATGAAGAGTATCAACTGTAACCTCCTTGAGGCCTCTGATTATTCACCACAAGGCCTGGGAATACCTCAGTCAATCTGCACCCATGGCCCATCAACGGAAAAAATTTCTTCAGTTTAAACTCGTTATTTTTGTCCTGAGAATCTAAGTGTAAGTTCTCCCCAGCCACCCTAACCCCAACTGGACTGTCTCCCTGTGACAACAAAACAATTACGCTAACAGCAGCCGGAACGACTGTGGGATTTCTGTGACATGCTGACACAAACTGGGGACAAAGAACTGAGACCACACTAGAGAACCCAACTGAAAGCCTATGAGGGGCAGCGGAAGCAGCCAAAGAGATGGTTTCACCACCTGCATTGTGTCTGCTAGCTTGCAACTATCTCAATGATTCAGCTTTGACAGTTGACTAGGGATGGGCACAGACCAGAAACACTGAGGTTTGTATAGGTTTGCAGGTTTCCCAGACCACAAATTTTCACAGACCTTATTGGTTTAACGGACCGGTTCATGGTTCGCATGGTTTGTGATTCCGGATGTGGTAGAATGCCCCACCCCCACATGCTGGAGATGTCAAACTTGCAGCAAGTCTCCAGCTGACTCTCTTCTACCCGTCCTCCAAGTTTCATGAAGACTGGATTTAGGAGGGCCAAATTACACCCACCCAAAGCAGGTGTCCCCAAAGAAAGTGTTCTCTGGGGAAATCACAGCTGCAGGTTCAGGAGTGTGTTGAACAGACCACTTGCAAGCTAGAGGCATCGAACTCACAGAGGACCTCCCCTACTTGCCCCTCTGCCTGCCCTCCAAGTGGTGTGCAGCCCGGCTTTGGGGAAGGGGAAAAAGATCCCTAGGGTCCAATGTGCAAGGGGGGAGGGGTGTGTCAGATCCCCCCCCCCAATCTAGAGGCATCAAACTCCCAGAGGACCTCCCTGGGATGCCTCTCTAGCTGCCCTCCAAGTTGTGTGCAGATTGGGTTTGGATCACATCTTATCTCCAGACGCAGTCTGCTCCCATAGAGCAGAATGTGAGCTCTCTTATTGGCAGCCAGAGCTGCCTGTCAAGGTTTGGAGGGCTGGTATTGGCATTTCCAGGGCTGCAGAGGGCTGTAGAAGAACATCCCCTCTGGGCACCTTGACAATTAATGCCTTGGCACTGGGTTGTCTGGCTCACGGACTGCTCCCATGGACCAACCAGACCGCCTGAAAAAAAACTGTGGTCCATGGGTGGTCCATTGAAAACGCGAACGCACCGACTGGGCAAATGGTCCATAAACCGGCCCCCAGTCTGTGATAAAATTACACCTGTGGCTCAGTCTGTGCCCATCCCTACATTTGACCACCACTTTTCTATGTCCTGAATCTGATACTGACTTGGCCCTCAGCTGTGATTCATTTGCTACCTTTTCTGTGGATAAAGTCTCTATGATCCATCTAGAGATGGTTGCCAAAACTGATAACAGTAGCAGGATGGGTGGCTCTGCTTGCACCGCCTGGTTCTTTTTTGGACTCTTTTGGCCTGTTCGCCCTTACAGATGTTGACAGAATCCTGACAGCTATGAAGCCAACGACCTGCTCCTCGGATCCTTGTCCCACATGGCTGGTAAAATCATTCCACACTTTGAGAGAGGTTATTAATTTGTCTCTCTTACAGGGCTGTTGACCCAGCTCCCTTAAGGAGGTGATTGTTAGACCTCTGCTGAAGAAACCCTCCTTAGATAAAAAGAAGCTGGCTAATTACCGCCCAGTGTCTAATCTGCCTTTTCTGGGGAAGGTAATTAAGTGAGCAGCAGCCAAGCAGCTCCAGGTCTTCCTGGATGAGACATCTGCACTGGACCCTTTTCAATCGGGTTTTGGACCAAGACTGCACTGGTCGCTTTGGTTGATGATCTGCGCTGGTCGCTTTGGTTGACGATCTCTGATTACATTTGGATAAAGATATGCCAGCCCTGTTGATCCTTCTGGACCTATCAGCAGCCTTGGATACAGGTGACCATTTGGTCTTGATAGACCACCATGCCTCCCGAGGGGTGAGGGGCACTGCCCTAGCTGGCTCCCCTCATGCCTCCATGGACACTCTCAGAGGGTTGCTGTTGGGGAGGAGAGGTATTCCCAATGCGACCTGCATTATGGGGTCCCACAGGGGTCTATCCTCTTTCTGATGTTATTTAACATATACACACATGCATGCACACACATATACACCCTCTCACCGAGATCATTAGGAGCTTGGAGCTGAGTGTCATCAATGTGCAGATGACACTCAGTTCTTCCTCCTGCTGGATCAGCAGCTGGCGGCAGGGCTCTCAGCACTATCCCAGTGCCTGGATGTGATAGACTAGTGGCTCAGGGGGAGCTGGCTGAAGTTGAATCCATCCAAGACAGAGGTCACATGACCAGGAAAGACTGAGATACTAACTGGAGGATCATGCCTAAAACTCAATGGTATCCAGCTGACAGCTGTAGACTTTGTAAAGACCGTTGGGGTGTGGCTCGATTCTGCACTATCATTGGATAAACAAGTGTCCATGGTAGCATGGTCAATGTTTTTTTCACCTACGCCAGGCCTGCCAGCTGGCTCTGTAGTTAAGAACATAAGAGAAGCCAATGTTGGATCAGGCCAATGGCCCATCCAGTCCGACACTCTGTCACACAGTGGCCAAAAATACCAGGTGCCATCAGGAGGTCCACCAGTGGGGCCAGGACACCAGAAGCCCTCCCACTGTTGCCTCCCCCAAGCACCAAGAATACAGAGCATCCCTTGCCCCAGACTGAGAGTTCCTATATATACCTTGTAGCTAATAGCCACCGATGGACCTCTGCTCCATATGTCTGAGTTGGACTTTTATTACCCAAACTGGATTCAGAGAAGGGGAAATTAGCTGTAAAAAGGGTTCCAGAAAGGAATAATGCAGGACCTTGTAGGTCTGTTTATACCAGGGTGGATCTTGGTAGGGGTACCACACAATAAAATTATGAAGAGAGTGAGAAGGCACATTTATGACCCCGCCTTCCCCCCAGACAGCTGAGACCAAAGGGAGATTAAAAATAATATAAAACTAATCAACCTGCTAGCAAAAACTCTACACGTGGCATTGACCCCTGCCCCTAAGAACCAAACGGACTACAGTAACCATCAAGGGCAGGGTTGCCAACCTCCAGGTAGAAGCATTAGAGACTCATCTCACCTGAAACTGAGACAGGCTAAATACTGAAATAAAACATCAAGATATATGAATGATTTGACCTGCTCGATGTCTCTTCCTTCAATTCCCCAGCGAATGCGCTTCCAGGATTTAGAGAAGACCAGTATTTTTGTCTTATCGAAATTAATAAGCAGTGAGTTCTGTCTGCAATAAGCAGTGAACTCCGATAGTAGACGCATTGACCCTACCAGGGTGTAAAAAAGGATCACAGCGTCATCTGCATAAAGTAAAATAGGTACCGAGGAGGCCTTTAATTTAGGGGAGTGGCCATCAATTTTGGCTAACCATAAGGGAAGACTGGGGGGGGAGGTGAAAGAGAGAGGGAGCTAAAACACACCCTTGTTTGTAGGAATTTTATGGGTAAGGGACCCTCTTCCGTCAAATCTAACCTGGCTAGTATTTGCAGAATGAAATTTGTGAAGCAAAAACAAAAGGTGTTGGTCAATGTGATTTCTTCCACAGCAGAGGTCTACTGGCGGAGTCAAAAGCTTTGCGTAGATCGATAAAAGCAGCATAAAGCTTTCCACCTAAATGGTGGGAGTATTTCTCAGCTAAGGAGGCTAGAATAGTGCAATGATCCAAAGTCAAGTGGTTTGTTATAAAACCCAAGGGCAGGAGCTTTTAACACTTAGTTTTTAATGTACCATTTTCTTTTGGGATATGTTACTCTGAATTTGACTATTTATAACCTTTTTCCTCTACTACTGTGGTATATAACGTGGTTTTATCTTATTTTTATCTTTCTGTAAAACTATGCCAATAAAGGTCTATGATGATGAGGATGAGGCAGGCATAATCTTGCCGTGCACCCCAAAGCTATGATTACCCAAATGTTTTACAGGGAACTGCTGCACCCTCATCAGCATGTGCATTTGTGACTGCTTACCAATGTTTTAGGTATCAAACAACCTTCTAACCTTAACAACTTAATAAAAGTCGGGTTCGGGGAATCATATTAACTGCTTGCATCAGCTGAGATGGAGACAGTAATGCACTGTGTGTTGACACAGTTGGCAGATTTATGCCCTGTGTAGCATAAAACCTGTCTTATCGCAACTCATCTGCTATCAAGTGTTTGGACAAGATAAGAGCACACATTTGCATTTTTAATAAGGATTTGAGCATCTTGACTTCTTTTAGTGGATGCTGCACTGACAAATACAAATTAGTGCCACAAATCTTCACTTCCTCAAGACAGAGAGCAAATAGCTGTTTGGAGAAGCCATTCCCCGGGCAGAGATCAAGTACTGATGCGATCCAGGGGGGGAAGGTGACTAATTACAGATTATTTTAAAAAATCAAATTACACTCCTGACACGGGTATTCCAACACATTCCATGAACTCTCCTGACTTCAGGGCACATAAACACCTAAATATCATTTCTGATAGCGGTGAGCCTTTCTTAACCAATATGGACATTCACTGTAAATATAGATAAATGTTCTCTATTTCTTTCCACCTTCCTCTCCAACAAAACCATTTCTAATCTGCCAGAGAGCTGAAGGTAGAAAAGCCAAAGAAATGTTTAAAAGCCCGTTCGTGGCTGATCCAAATGTTTAGGAAGATAACTTATGGCACCAGGAAAGCTGTTTCTATAGGACTCTGGTATTCATAGAGGTTGCTTATAATTTTCAATAGGATTCTAGCTTTTTCCAGTGTAAAACACAAATTCATGAAAAAATTGTGATAATATAAAAAGGTAAAGGTTCCCTTGCTCGAAAGCCAGTCGAATCCGGCTCTAGGGTTGTGGTGCTCATCTCTGTTTCAAAGCCGAAGAGCCAGCGCTGTCCAAAGACGTTTCATTAGAGGTGACTAAACTAATTATGTGATGTGTACGAATATAACTGATATGTATAAGTGTCATTAATAATAGTTAGTATTTCATCTACCTATATATTTTCCCTTTTCTTCTTCCATCATTAACTGTACTTCAGTTTTATTCAACATTTGATAACCTACCAGGGGAGAGGCGATCCTTGATTTGGTCCTAAGTAACACTCAAGACCTGGTGAGAGATGTAAAAGTGATTGCACCGCTTGGAAACAGTGATCATAATGTTGTGGAGTTCATCATTTGTACAAATAGAGAATTGGCCAAAAAGACTCACACAACCATTTTTAACTTTAAAAGGGGTAATTTCTCTGATATGAGGGGACACGTGGGGAGGAAACTGAAAGGAAAAGTAGAAAGGGTCAAAACAATTGGGGAAGCTTGGGATCTATTTAAAACTACGATCCTAGAAGCTCAAAAAATATATATTCCGCAGGTTAGGAAAGGCACAAAAAGGTATAGGAAAAAGCCTGCATGGTTAACAAACAGAGTAATGGAGGCTGTAAAAAGTAAAAAGAATTCCTTTAAGCAGTGGAAAGCTAGTCACAGTGAGGCTGATAAAACGGAACACAGGCTATGGCAAATAAAATGCAAGTCTGAGGTCAGGCAGGCAAAAAGGGAATATGAGGAGCATATAGCAAAAAACGTAAAAACCAACAATAAAACTTTCTTCAAATACATTAGAAACAGGAAACCAGCCAGGGAGGCAGTGGGGCCCTTGGACGACCAAGGGGTAAAAGGAGTATTGAAGGATGATAGGGAAATGGCTGAGAAGCTAAATGCATTTTTTGCCTCCGTCTTCACTGTGGAAGATGAGAAGTGCTTGCCCACTCCAGAACCACTGATTTCAGGAGGGGTGTTGGAAGACCTGAGTCAGATTGAGGTGACGAGAGAGGAGGTCCTAAAACTGATAGACAACTTAAAAACTGAAAAATCACCAGGCCCAGATGGCATACATCCGAGAGTTCTGAAAGAACTCAAATGTGAACTTGTAGATCTCCTGACAAAGATATGTAATCTTTCCTTAAAATCTGCCTCCATTCCTGAGGATTGGAAGGTAGCTAATGTCACTCCCATCTTTAAAAAGGGTTCCAGAGGAGATCCGGGAAATTACAGGCCAGTCAGTCTGACGTCGATACCGGGTAAATTGGTGGAAACCATTATTAAGGAAAGAATTAGTAGGCACATAGATGAACAAAACCTATTGAGGCAGACTCAGCACGGTTTCTGTAAGGGAAGATCTTGTCTCACTAACCTGTTAGTGTTCTTTGAGGGGGTGAACAAACATGTGGACAAGGGGGATCCAATAGATATTATTTACCTTGACTTCCAGAAAGCTTTTGATAAAGTTCCTCATCAAAGGCTCCTAAGTAAGCTCAAAAATCATGGGATAGAAGGACAAGTCCTTTTATGGATCAAAAACTGGCTAGTTCATAGAAAACAGAGAGTGAGTGTAGGTGGGCAATTTTCTCAGTGGAGGGTGGTAAGCAGTGGGGTACCGCAGGGATCAGTACTTGGTCCACTGCTTTTTAACTTGTTCATTAATGATTTGGAGATGGGAGTAAGCAGTGAAGTGGCTAAATTTGCGGATGATACAAAGTTGTTCAGGGTGGTGAAAACCAGTGAGGATTGTGAGGCACTCCAAGGGGATCTGTCAAGGATGGGCGAGTGGGCGTCAACATGGCAAATGGGGTTCAATGTGGCCAAGTGCAAGGTGATGCACATTGGAGCCAAAAATCCTAAATATAAATACACATTGATGGGGTCTGAACTGGCAGAGACTGAGCAAGAGAGAGATCTTGGAGTTGTAGTGGATAACTCACTGAAAATGTCGAGACAGTGTGTGACTGCAATAAAGAAGGCCAATGCTATGCTGGGGATTATTAGGAAGGGTATTGAAAACAGATCAGCCAATATAATAATGCCCCTATATAAATCAATGGTGAGACCTCATTTGGAATACTGTGTGCAGTTCTGGGCACCACACCTTAAAAAGGATATTATAGCTTTGGAAAAAGTGCAGAAAAGGGCAACTCGAATGATAAAAGGGTTGGAACACTTTCCCTATGAGGAAAGGTTAAAGCGCTTAGGGCTCTTTAGCTTGGAGAAAAGACGACTGAGGGGTGACATGATCGAGGTTTATAAGATTATGCATGGGAAAGAGCAGGTAAAGAAAGAGGTACTTTTCTCCCTTTCTCACAATACAAGAACTCGTGGGCACTCCATGAAACTGCAGAGCGGTCGGGTTAGAACGGATAAATGATACTAAAGGACACAAGTGTTACATTTCTGAAGGTGTATGACGTGTCTCTCTCTCTCTCTCTCTCTCTCAACTGACTCACTGAGGGGAGTTTCCAAATGGGATGTTTCCAACTTCCATGATGCTAAACTGAAATTATATCTACTGCTCATATACCCACTGAGGAGAAAGGAGGGGGGTATCAGTGAAGTAAATAAAGTCATCAGAGATATTCAGTTGTGCCAAGTCAGCCAAGTTTTTGACACCAGCTAAATATATTATTGTTTACAAAGGGCTTTCTGTGGAATATGGTGATTGCTTTAAAATGTGATATTAATGTGTGCTTGTTTATAAGGTTCTCTAATGGTCTCTAAACATCTGTAAATGCCTTTGGTTTTGAAAGTGGGATAGAAATTGTTTAAATAAATCATCTAATGCTTCTCTGCTTTTGCCAGACTCTAGACGTCAAAAGAGAGGCAAACCAATTACTAGAACCATCTAAAGCTTGACAGTTCTAAATTTGCTGTAGTTACCTTAGGTTTCCCTTGCTCGAAAGCCAGTCGAATCCAACTCTAGGGTTGCGGTGCTCATCTCCATTTTCAAGCCAATGAGCCAGCGCTGTCCGAAGATGTTTCCGTGGTCATGTGGCTGGCATGACTAAACACCAAGGCGCCACAGAACACTGTTACCTTCCCACCGAAGCGGTATCTATTTATTTACTTGCAATTTCTTGCTTTCGAACAGCTAGGCTGGCAGGAGCTGGGACCAGAGACGGGAGCTCACTCCGTCACACGGCACTCGGGTCTCGAACTGCTGAACTACTGACCTTCCAGCCGGCAGTTCAGCGTCTTAACCACTTGAGCCACTGCAGCTCATCAGCAGTCCACCTTATTAGCAATTAAAAATAATAAGCACCCTGTTACTAAACAGCTGGCCTCTCATCTTAATATACAGCACTGCAGGTCCCTTATTGCTCCTCCTGTTTGCAGCTCCTGATTTTAGAGTTGTGTTCCTATCTGCAGTCAGAGAAGACACATATAACCTTAGACAAATGTCAGTGTGAATCTGGCCCAGGCATCCTGACTTAACAGGGGAGTGAAGGCGATGGTCTCTCAAGCTGGGAATAATCCAAATCCAGCAGCAGAGGGGAGTTTCCAGGTGAGGAGGGGGATGCATTTGGAACAATCTTAGGGCCACAGGAGATACAGGCTTTGCCAGTGATGCCTGCTATCTGGAAGTAGTTCGTTCCCAAGTGGAAATCTCTTTAAACTGTGCCGCAGGGGCATGACGCTGGTTGGGACCACCATGGCATGGGGGAAGGAGGGGAACCTGTTATTTCTGATCTGAAATGGCCTGGAGGAGGTTATTTCCCCATATATCCTCCCTGGCACCACTTCGGGTTGGAAAAACAGAGTGAGGGAGGAGGATTCCCACCAACACCTTGGTTGTCCCAACCAGAATAAGGCCCTTGCAAAATGATTAGAAGGAGTTACTAGCTGGGAACTTGCTACTTTAAAATGGCAGGTGTTCCTGGAGATGCCCTCATAGGCTAGCCTGGCTTTTAATGTACTCACTAAAATGGGGCTTTGGTGGTAACTCAAGAAAAGGTAAAAATTGAACGATTGGGTTGTTTAGCCCAAGCCCTGCTGGTGGACCTCCTGATGGCACCTGGTATTTTTTGGCCACTGTGTGACACAGAGTGTTGGACTGGATGGGCCACAGGCCTAATCCAACATGGCTTCTCTTATGTTCTTATGACAGGAAACTGAATGGCTGACTGTATGTATATGAGCATGAACCCTTCATATAGGTGATGGGGAATTCTAATGAAACAGTCTTTGCTTGCTCTAAAAACACAAAGATCCATTGGTAGACACTGAGCCATGTGAGACAGTTATATTTCTGTTAGACTCCTATAAGGAGAATGATAACACTGTGTTTGTGATACTAACGTGTCAAAATGCAGATGACTCAGCTCAGTGCATAGATGACACATCTAACTCTCTCAATTTTTGTTATATGTTTTGTTAATGTTAATAGTTCTGTATTACTGTTAAACCAAAATAAAATGTATTTTTTAAAAAATATCATTTGGAAACATTGGCATATTCTTGCAGATATCCCTGGCTGTATTGAGAAACCTCATGTAGGTTTTAGAAAAACTTATAGCTTGTGTGACAAACTTATGCGAGCAGACCTTTTAACATCGGATGCTTCTGAATTTTTGTTAAAGGGACATTATAGATGCTATATATGTTCAATATGCCCACAAGCATGGGAGACACAGGTTTTGGACTTCGCTGCTGCTGCATCCCCAACTTGCTTTCCCAGACTCTCTCAATCACTCACGAGCGATAGATAGACAAGCTTCTGCTCCCTGCACTGGGCTGACGCTCCTCCCCCTCCCAGATTGCTCCAGCACAGACATTTTGATAAAATAATTTAGAGCAAGAGGTGTCAGTTAAATAAACAAAATATTGTAAGAATGCTAATGTGTCAAGCATGTTTTTATTTTAAGTTAAAAAAAATCTTTTTGTGTCCTTCATAAAGTTTATATCTCCGCTACCTGGCATTACATTTTATGAACACATGGCCCAGCCCGACAAATTCCAATTTATGTCAAATCCAGCCCTTCATAACAAATGAGTTCGACACCCCTGCACTATAGGACTTTAAACAGAGTGGAGGCAGTGCCGGATTTATGCATAAACTAAATAAGCTACAGCTTAGGGCCTTGCAATTTGTGGGGCCTCAAATAAAAACACAATATAAAAATTGATTTCAAATATTAATAAGGCGTATATATTTTAAATTTTTCTGAGACCAGCTGATGTAATTTAAAACAGTAGGGGGCCTCTGGGTTTTGTATAGCTTAGGGCCTCAGCAAGTCTAAATCCGGTCCTGAGTGGAGGCCTTGGACTGCAAAACTGGGGAATTTATTATAAAGCATGTGCATTGACATGGATTAGAGAATGGAGAACAATAAAAAATACTAGACTCTTAAAATTTGAGGGACATGATTTAAAGCTAGGATGGCATGCTTTTCTTTGGTATGAAAAAGCAGATAATCACAAATATTTTTAAAATATTTTGATAAAGAAAGCATTGCTGTTAGTATGGGAAAGAGCCAGACATATTATCCATGTGAAGTTCCCGAAATGGGTCTCCCTGGTGGAAGCATTCACTCAACCTGTATTACTGGATATGAAAAAAGCAGTTAGATATGAAGATCTATTAGGAAAGGCAGATAGCTTGAAGTCTAAAGAAGAATTAGAGGTACAAGATATATAGAGGTACAAGATAACTTGCACAACATGTACTTTTTCAGGAATCCTAATAGAAGATTTTAGCAACTTGATTAATTGATATTAGCTTTTGAAAGAGATCTGGAAACAAAGATTTAAGATGGAAAATTTGTAACAGCTATTGTACAAGCTTGATGGAATTTTCCTGCATGTCTTATCCCATTCCGTATGGCCTTCCCTTCCTACAATGTCATATATAATAGGGAAAACCTACTAAAAATCTTCTGCCAAAGGAAGAGTTATGCCCTCCTAAGTCCATTAAAGACAGTGGGTTTAGAAGGGTGTAACTCTGCCAGCTCCCCTGGGATCAGCTCCTTTTAGTAGACTGGAGAATTACCAAAAGCTGATCCATCTAGAGAAGGCTGCTGGGTACATTCTGCAGATCACCTTCTCTCTGTTCTCCTGCATCCTCTTAAAGAACTTGATGTGCCAGACTTGCAGGGGTATTACTATTTCCATTTAAGCAGTTTATTATTATTTTCTTTTCAACCATCACAAACGTTTAGATTCAAAAAACAACAAATGTGCAGACCTTGAATCATTCTCATTACTTTTCAAAATGTTTGATCAAAACATAAGATCCACTACTTGGCACAGACCTTTGGAAATTGTCTTGAAATCGTCATTTACAGAATCAGAAATAATTCTGTGTTTTCTTTTTTTTGTTTCCTGGTTCTTGGCATAATTGGTCTGAGTTATTCTTTTATGCAATAGCATTGCATTGGGCATTCATGGCAACTTGTTTTTCTCCTGTGATCTCATCATTCATTTAGAGTTCCTGCTCTTCAGTCTCATTACGCAGGTATTGCCATGTTCCATTTAAAGACCATTTGCGATATTAAATCACTTCTTGTTAAGCGCTCCTGATTTCTGGGCAATCACTTTACATAATTGTCTTGCCCTCCTCATTATTCATCACACTGTCCATCTTCATTTATTTGTTAATCTCATTTGTACCCCGCCCTCTGCCACCTTATCTACAATGATTGTTTTTATCTCTCCCCCCCCCCCCCCCTCCCCCCCTTTTTCAAAATTTTTTTTTTTTTTCCCCCCCCCCCCCCCCCGATCACCATGTCGCTGCTTAACCTCGCTTGGCACAAGCACAAATTCAAACAAGCTGTGAGTGAAAGTAAAACAGGATGATAAATCTCTCAGTGTTCACTGGAGGAACATCCTATTAATGACAACTCAGAGAAGGTGCCACCTTTCATCTGGAATCATCAAACAGCAGAGAGAGAGTGGCAGATGCTAATGGCGAGTGCAACATGTTTCAGAAGAATTACTGTAAGGGCTTAAAGCGGTGGCATTTACAGCTGTCCAGACTGCATATTGTTCTTCCGTGTAGCTAACCAAATTGTCAGCCATGAAACTTTAAATGAAGTTAAGACTGAGAAGCCTCGCTAAGCTAGTAAGTAGCACAGGAACCAACTGGACAATCTTTATGCTTGTATCACTAAGACCACAGCCTCATGTTACAATCACGCAGACAAACATCAATATCTGATGCTTCCCATTGGTCTAAAAAGGTAAGGGCACCTGTGTTGCTTTTTTCTTTTCTTTACACCATCTCATCTTTCTGAAATGACATAGCAAACTATCTCATGGGAATGGGCTTGCAGCCCTGCCCGCGGCCCCCCGTTAAAATCCTCTGCCTCACTAAAAAACACTATTCCTGGATTTGTTGTTCTTGAAGTAGTGATGTAGTCTCTCTTAGTTGTTGCCATATTTTCAAGACTTCAGAAAGAAGATCTGATGAACATTGATTTAAAACTATTACCAGAAATTTATTTGCTAAATATAATTCCAAATTGCTTCAAGCAAAATGATGTATATTTATTATCATATATTTGTATCTCAGCCAGGATATTATTAGCTAAGTACTGGAAGTCAGAAAAGATACCTTCAGGAGAAGAAATAGTAAAAAAAAAACCTATTGGAAGTAACTGAAATGCACAAACTTAATACTTTATTACAAGGAAAGGATGAAAAGATTTTTCAAAAAAGATGGTGTAGGGTGTATAACTGGATAGAAGAAAAATGTAACTAATGGACCATAAAATGTGAACAATTGACAGACATATGTTATAAATACATGTATTTTATTTATAAAACAGTAAATAAATTTGGGGAAGAAGGAAGATCTGGAAAGACATTGATGTTTGTACCTTGAAATGTTAGATTACCAAGTTCATGATAGCCATTTTTCCCTTACATCAGCAAATTGAAGCAGAATGTCTCTTGGATATCATCTGTTAGGTTTGTTGGGGCTGCCAAGCCTGTATGTTTTTATCACCGAAAAGGTGTTTGTTGTCCTCCTTCTGTATCACTGAAGTCAGCCAGGTGGGGATAGTTTTCAAGAGACTGGCTTCTTCTTCTGCGTTTTCTTTGAATCCTCTTAGTTTCAGGTGATGTTTCCAAGTCTCTGTTTCCAGGGACAAAAGTCTGTCTTTCATATAGTGTTGTTCTTTTTGTTTTTCTTGATTTTTGGCTTGTAGTGTATGTCCTAAGGTACAAGCTGTTTCAGCTATAGCCCTTGTATTTTATAATGCCAGCATCGGCTGATTCATTTGCTCTGCCAAGGGCTGGAGTGATTTTTCAATTTTAGATGTAAAGTTTTCCAGCATGGAATTCTCAAATGTTTGTAAAGAGTTTTTTAAAGTAGTCTGCAGTATTTTAAGCATCACCGGCTCCTCTTGTTGTTCTTTTAAAAAAAATTATTTTGGCGGCCATTTTGGATCCGCGATGTCGCATCTTGGCAATCGCGTGAAACACTCACCAGCCCACTTCGTTTCTTTTTGGTGCTCAACAGCTTCCTGGACGAGCTCCTCAGTTTGTTTGTTGTTGTGGAGGTAAGCTTTTTTGAGAATTTAGCCCATTAAAGGGAGAAGGTGGGTGGGCAACCACAGAGAGTTAGGTTTAGGCACCCATGTTGGTGTGCTTCTTCGCCATGCCCATTTGACCGCCAGAATTAACAGTCAACCAAACCCCCACTCCCCTCCCAGAGCATCCCTCCTGCCAGAATTAACAGTTGCCTACCCCCGATCAAACACATAGCAAGAAAAACAGAATAACAGACATTTGAGAAGCCAGGGCATTTGGCCCCACTAAGGTAACAAGCCTCTGGCACATCAGAGAGAGAGAAACCTCCCCTTTCAATGGCAGGTGAGCTGTAAAATGCATAGGGAGACTGACATACTACCCCCCCAAGACCTCTTTCCCCTTCGGTTTGTGAGGGCATTTGTTATGGAATTCATGGGTTAGAGAGGGGGCTCTAACATGTGTACATTTCATCCACTCATTATGCGATTCATCAAAGTCCTTCAATTTGATTAAATAGTACAGTTGGTTCCGTCTCAACTTAGAATCAAGGATCTCTTCTACTTTGTGGTAGGGTTCACCATCTATCATCAGCGGAGGTGGGGCAGCTGGATGAGGTCTCCACTTGTTTGGGCCCAGATCCCTTTTTAGCAGACTGAAATGAATTATTTTTTTAAATTATTTATCGTTAGATTTCTATCTCGCCCTCCCGCCGAAGGGTAAATATGCCTCAGTGTCTTGGATAACTCAAGTTCTACAGCCACTTTGTTCAAGACTTTCAACACTTTGAAAGTGCCAATATACTTCCACCCCAATTTCCTCCCTGGCTGGATCCCCTTCCAATGTTTGTTGAGAGGTACACTGAGACCCCAGGCTGCAAGTCCCATTCAGGAGCCCTCCCTATATCAGCTTGTTTTTCATAGTCTTCTTTTGCCTTTCTCAGAGTCTCTTGGATTGTGGACCTTTGATCCTCTAGGTCCCCCCACCACGATCACAAATTTCCTGGTTTGGGCTCCTGGGGAAATGTGTACTGAGTTATTATAACTGTATTCCGTGTAAGGGAGGAGGTCGACCCAGTTCTCCTGCTGGTAATTGGTGAAGCACTGGAGGAATTGTTCTACCACTTGATTTACCCTCTCGGTTTGCCCGTCCGTCTCTGGGTGATAGGAGCTGCTGAGACCTTGTTCAACCCCCAATACCTGCAACAGCTCCTTTCAAAATTTAGCGAGGAACTGCGATCCCCTGTCTGAACTGATCTTGCAAGGAATGGAATGCAGCCTCACGATGTGGTTCATGAACAGCTTGGGAGCTCAGAGCTGCTAGATTTGCAAGAGGTTGGAGCAGTTTTTCGCCTCAGAGGCCACCAGTATCCACCCATTCAATGTTAACGGGTTGCCCTGGGCCAGGGTCCAGGGTCCGATACAGACTTATTTCAGCCTGGCCCAGTAGAACTCAATGAGGACCTCTTCAGGCCATCCCTGGAGTTTTGCACCATGCATTTTGAATTCATCTGAGTACTCCCGTACCGAGTACCTACACTCAGGAAAGCTAAAAAGTATGGGGTGCATCCTGTATAGTTCAGCTATCCTGATGGGACTGTAAAAGAAGTTATACTTATTGCCAAATATAAACTAGGATGGTCACAAGCCTGTAGATTTTTGATTCTTTACAAATCCTTTTTCAGTCCTTCTTTCGTTCTTTCCCACCAAATCAGAATTTGGATTATTTTTAATGCTTAAACGGTGCTTGCTTTGTGCGTTTTAGATTGTTTTAAATATCTGGGGATATCATGGTCTGCTTTTTAAATTTTAAAGAAACTGGAATGTTAAACAAATCTTTGTATGTCTGAACTGAATACTGTTTTCAAGAGGTTTGTGAAAAGCAGATGTCAGAATCGGACCTATGGTTGGTTGGGGTCAGTTTGGATACTCACTGGTGTTCTGATGTACATAGCTTAATGCCCTGCTTGCTTGGATATTATCCCAAATGCTTTATCTGTGTATTCTCACACTGGCTTCTTGTTCTCAGGCTGATTATAACACCTGCTAGCTATGAACCAATTATTCTGTAAAGTCCTCCTCTGACATTCCCAGGATGAGGAGTAGTTGAAATAGGCTTGGTTGTCTATTGTAGATAGTGCACTTGGTAAACCTTTATGAGAAACCTCCTCCACAAGGGCCAGAAGATTGTTTGCTTCTCACGATGTATTTTGGCCTTGCAGGAAGTCTGTTAGATAAACATTCTCACAATATTAATTGTACTTTATTAACCTGTCTCTGTCACATGTAAACCTGACATATGAATGTGGGCTGCACCAAAGTTCTCGTAAGAGCTAAACTTGTATTATCTGCCATTACTGTAAAAGCCTTTGATTCACCTGCGACTTTCCTGATTGCTAATAAAATCCATAAATGGACTTATTATCGCGTCTGAGAGTTACTGCAGAGTCTTACAGCAGGAGAGTACCCCCTCTTGTCTTAGTGTTGTTGTTTTTTTAGTGTCGGCCAACACTTAGGTGGGGGCACATTCTTGAGTCCCAGCTGCCATCTAGAATCAACCACCCTAAATGACCATTTTAAAAAAAATTACTCAAACCCTAAATAACAGAAATGTTTTTAGTAATCTCTCAGTGGTAACATTATCAAGTGTCTTTTGGTTCCCAGCCTCTAAAGTTGATCAACATGAGCAGATCAAAATTTTAATCAGCAGTCACAGATGTGGCACTGGAGCCTGTGTTTTGTAGGTGACTGGAAGGCATCGCTCTTTCACCAAAAAAAATCTGCATTGTAGAATGAAAGCAGAACTACATGAAATATATTTTCTTTTCTTGGGACTTAAAATTGAAGAAGTCAATATGGCAAAAAGAACATTGATGTGGTATATGATCACAACTGCCAGAATGACTTATGCTCAATGTTGGAAACAAGATAAGGTCCCTAAAATTGAGGAATGGATAAAGAAACTACTTTTTATGGTTGAGATGGACAAGATGACAAGAAAACTTAAAAACTTAGAGGCTGAAGAATTTTTTACAGACTGGAAAGACTTTAAAGAATATCTAGAGAAATATTGGGACTTAAAGAACAACTTATTTTGCTTTGATAACTATTGAAAATTAGAAGATAAATATATAAAAGCAACAGTTAAAAGATAAGTTACCGGTAGATGTATAGAGAGGCAGAGAGGTTGGAAGTAACTTTAAGAACTGAGCTGAAGGTTGGAACACTGTGGGAAGCTGACAAGGGGTGGGAGAAAGGAGAAAAAGGATGTATAACAATATAAATTTTGATGCATGTTTGATTTTATTATATCCTAATAAATTGTTTTGGGGAAAAAAAGAAATATATTTTCTTTTCCACTCATGCATCATTGGATCCAAGCCTAGGAACGTGTAGTCAGAAATTTAATGATCAAGAGCAAACTTAAAGGACACTCATTCATAAACAGAATTATTCCCAACATTAGGGAGCATTCACAAACCTTTTAATAATTATTCTGGTGCATTGTTCCCTAGTTTCGTTTTCTCTGGTAATGGGAATGGTTCATAACATAAACAAAACAATACAATTCAATGACAAAAACATAGTCATAAAAATACAAAATCCCAAAAAAGGATATCATATATCATTCACTGCCACAGGAGGTGGTGGTGGCGGCTACAAGCATGGATGGCTTCAAAAGGGAATTAGATAAGCATATACTACACACTTGATCTTAGCCAAAAGGCCGAGAAGCGATAGATAAGCATATGGAGCAGAGGTCCATCAGTGGCTCTTAGCCACAAGGTATAGATAGGGACTCTGGGGCAAGTAA
This sequence comes from Gekko japonicus, assembly GCF_001447785.1. Lineage (NCBI taxonomy): Eukaryota > Metazoa > Chordata > Lepidosauria > Squamata > Gekkonidae > Gekko > Gekko japonicus. The sequence continues at coordinate 442,401 of NW_015159752.1, forward strand.
TGCTCTGTCATCTTGGTGCTTAGAGGGGCAACAGTGGGAGGGCTTCTGGGGTCCTGGCCCCACTGGTGGACCTCCTGATGGCACCTGGCATTTCTGGCCACTGTGTGACACAGAGTGTTGGACTGGATGGGCCTTTGGCCTGATCCAACATTGGTGTCTCTTATGTTCTTATCATTTGTCAAAAGTCTTCTAGAACAGGTAAGTTTTCTAATGGCATTGAATGGCTTGGACTGTTGGTGCCAATCATGGGGGAAGGGGCATTCCACAATCTAGGGCAGCAGCCAAGATGACCCTCACAGAGGTCCCTGTCAAACAGCACCTGAAAAATAAAAGTTTCTGCAACACACCGGCCGTCAAGGCAAATTGAGGCTGAAACATAGGCTTTGCCTTTTGGGCAATAGGCAACCTGCCAGCCCTGCAGACTGGGGAGAAGGTATACAAGTGTCAGGCTCGGGTTGGTTGATCATATGTATTTGTTGTTATAATGCCTTGACATCCTGATATTCATTGTTCTACCTTTTTGTTGCCTTAACCTCGTTCCCCTGTTCTCCCGCCAAAGTATTATTTTTGCACTGATGTTATCACCCACCCTTACCTGCCATTGCATTCCTAAGGGGGGAAGAGAGTGCATGCGTGTAGGAGTAGACTGCTGGCTGGTGTAACTCTTCTATGAAGCCCTCAAGAGATGTCTTTCACACGGGAAGGTGTCCTTGGGAGAAACTACTTTGATTAGCTAGGGATGGACCCCATATAATAAATAAATAAATAAATAAATAAATATCCCCCACGGTCCATGTAGGCTTGCTGATGTGTAAGAATGGAATGTATGATTGTAACTATATGCACCTTTCCCGCCTTAATACTTCAGTTCTGACAAAGAGATCATTCCCTAAATATCTCATATCTTCTAATAAAACTTCCAACCAAGAAAGTGTGTGTGAAGAGTGCTTTGACTAGGGCTCTGACAACAAGTAAAGACTTCAGGCTGCCCCCCTCCCCACTATACAGTTACATCTGATATAGCAAGATAAGAAGGTCAGTCTATAGTTCTGTTTGCACAAATAATAGTGCAAGGGCTGGAGAAATATATGGCACTTCTGTAATGGTAGCGATGATACCAGTAATCTCTTCTTGCTAAGTTTGCAAACCAACTGAGAGTTCAAGTACTTTTCAATTGTCAATGAACAAGTTACTTTCATCTTGGACAGTTACTGACTACCACAAACAACAGTTCAGATTTTGCATTGTGTCGATTGGAAAACAATATTTTGGTTGCCCAGCCCTACATAAAGTATGTGCACAGATGTCTTGATGGGAATCATATTTTTCCCTCCAACACCACAATGATTCTCTAAATATACCAGCTCACATTACATCTCTTTTGTGAATGAGGCTTTATACTGGCAGTGGAAGTTGGAGGCTATCAAAAATCTAACAATTTTTGCTGGCTGATGAAACCCTGTGAAAGACCAATATTGGGCTGGCTTATGTATTTCTCTGTTGATTACAAGTTCACAAAATCATAAAATAACAATTATGAAACTGTGAAACAACTAAACTAACCATGTAGTTTGTACCTATCTCTCTATCTAGTACTGCTCATATGGCTAGCACCTTAAGCAGAAATTAGAACCAAAAATATTTTTAAAAACCTTACTCAATTCTCTTATATTTGATTACTGTGCCTATGAATTTTGCCACTGAGAGGGTGATATGATCCTCTGTATCCGATAGTAGCCATGACACCTGGGCTCGCATGTTTAGCAATTCCATATCTTTAAGCAAAGGGGTGACTAAATTAGCTCTCAACTCATCAACTATAGGGCACTCCATAATCATATGTTCAGTGGTTTCAGTTGTATCTTATGAGCATCTGCATGTTCTATTAAAGTATGATACTCTATTATATTTGCCCTCCAAAACCACCGAGGGAAGAATATTCAGTCTTGCCAAAGTAAAAGCTCTTCTTAGTTTTGGGACTGTCAATTGATAAAAATATTTAGGCAGTTGCATTGTGAGGGTAATTCCCAAATGGAGTGATGTAGCTTTTTCTATTTTCTTCATTTATAGCTCACCTCTCACACTGAGACTCAAGGTGGATTACAAAATACACAAACAGTTAAGGAAGGCTACTTGATGAAAATACTTATCAATGGCAGTGTTCACACATGCAAGATACTGCGGGAAGGGAAGCAAGGCTATTTGCTCTGCAGTAATTTGACCCACATTTGCATGATCACAGTCACTGGGAGCTGTTGGGGCGGCCCGCCACTATGTGATCAAACACAACCACGGGTGAGTTTGGGGGGGGGGGTTGGCCACGTACTTCCGGTGTTCTTCAACGAGGGATAGCTGATTCGCATCTCCGCACCAAGTGCTCCCTATGCAGTGTGCGATGTTGCGCATACCGAAACAGGGGGGAAAACAGCAACACAGAGTCGAGATTGCCCAATTCGACCATCCAGACGCCATGGAAGCGCGCTGGCATGATCACACTGGGGAAAGTCCATTCCTGGCCCGTAGCAAACCCATTTACTACTGGGTTTTCTCTGGTGTCTTTTTACTCCACTTCTGCAGTGGAGCAAAATGGGTTGCCAACGGGAGCGGGACGCTTGGCAGATGTTGGTGTCTGATCGCGCCCAATGTTAGTCAGAGAAAATATGTATCCAAAAAGTGTCTTGCTGATATCGAACCAAAGTGTTAGTACAGCATTTCTTTAGTAACTGGTTAATAGTTACTATTTCTGTGGCGGATTGTCACGGCAGGACCAGGGGGCGTGACACAAGCAAGCAAAAGTCCAGGAACAGTCCGAGGTCAAGCCGGGCAAATCAGGTAGCAAGGTTCAAGCAGGTTTAAATCACAGTCCACAAGCAGGGTCAGACATACCAAAGTTTCAAGTCCATAAATCACAACAATACCAGAGGAGTCAGAGATGAACGCAGGGTCAACAAAGCCAAAGGTCAAAAGCCGAGGATCAAGCCGAGAAGAATTCCACAAGGTCTGGAGCAGAGATGCAAGGATTCAGGTCCTGAACAACCGACGTTGCCAGCACAAATGACTGCTGGCAACAGACTTGCATATATACAGTGCTAGCTAATCAACTCATTAGCTAGCCAGGAGTGAGGACAGGATCCTTTCAGTAATCAGGGCTAAGAGATCTTCTGGCACGCATGCGTGCATTCTGCCTTCGCTCTCTCAGCTGTTGTCTTCTTACATTCCTGAGCCTGGTTACAGGTGGAGGCGAGTCTGATGATGAATTACTGGGCTGCAGCAGAGACTGATCCCTTGCAGGTGTTCCCTGGGAGGCTCTATCCTCCTCACCACTTAGATAGCTTTCAGCTACAGGATCCAGTCTTTGCCTTTCTGCTGCAGTACTGTCCTCAGGAGCCTGTTCAGGGTCCTCAGGAGCCTGTTTAGGGGCATCAGCAAAGGCAGGCATGACATCAGCAGGGGCAGGCATGACACGGATCTTCTTCATTATGTCATGGTCTGCCCATTGTACTGGGAACTGAGATGAATTTTTTGACCGCAATAATAGATCAATTGCCGAATTTTTCTGACATCAACAAATTAATATTTCTGCTGTCAGATGCAGACCCTACAGTTTCCTATACGGTAGCAATCTTCGCCTTAGCAGCTAGTAAAATCAGGGCCAAGTACACAGAAAAATGAAACTGAACTGTAAAATGGCAATGTTTGAGGCTGAGTATGTTGTTATGGAGATGGGTATCCATATTTAAGTTTTTAATTAATTTAAATACTAATTGTGCAGATTTTTAGAGGTTGTTATAATTCAAATCTAACTCAAATTCCAGTGCTGTAAGTTGTTTAATTTGTACATTGTTTTTAAATTGTAGTAGCTAATGGCTACACAAATAAATTTTTCTTACACTTACTCCAGTCTACTACACCTAGCTGGCATTTGTTGCTTATATACCTTTAAAAAAAACCTCAGGTCAGACATTACTCAAAATCATATTTAATTACTCTAATAATGGATAACTTGATTGACTGAATGTGAGCTACTCCACTAATTATGGTTAGTTCAGATCTATCAAACCAGACTGAAGTTGGTTTAACAGCCACACAGTTCATCCTAACTACGGTTTCAGATGAAGTTTGAATGCAGATATCCTGACTTAATCTTGGCTTGTTCTCTGAGAAGGACTTCCCAGGCAACAGAGAGATGAAAATGACACCAATGTTTTTTGAGGTGAACCAGAATCTGCATGACCATCTGTGAATGAACTCCCGGTTTTACAAACTTACTACAGGAAAATGGCTGCCAGCTGGAAACATCTAGGCTGAGTGTTTGTCTCTCTTGCCTGCAGCAGGTATCTATTGCCAGGTGTGGCCAGGGACACCAGCTTAAAAGTTCTTGGCCTGTGGCTCATAGCCTATGGATCACAGCCAGTGGCCAAAGAGTGCTTGTTAATGGCTCCTGGGCACCACATTTTAAGAAGGATATAGACAAACTGGAATGCGTCCAGAGGAGGGCAACAAAGATGGTGAGGGGTCTGGAGACCAAGTCCTATGAGGAAAGGTTGAAGGAGCTGGGTATGTTCAGCCTGGAGAGGAGATGACTGAGAGGTGATATGATAACCATCTCCAAGTACTTGAATGGCTGTCATACGGAGGATGGTACGGAGTTGTTTTATGATTTCTCAGTTTGTGATCTATGTAAATGTGTTTAGAAGTGTAATTTTGGTCAGCTGCTCTGGTCACTAGGGATGAACTGAAATGTGAACAGAGTTGTCTGCTTCACACTGACATTTGCAGCAGCAGTGAAACATGAAATACTCTTCTAAGGTTGTGCTGTTGTTGTTGTTTTGCAATGAAAAGCAGGAAGGATTGTCCTAAGACTGAATTTATTTTGTGACCCTTAACCCCAGAAAGAAGATGCAGCCCTAAAGAGCCACAAAGTGGGCAACCAGCAAACGTTTTCTTTTTTTCTTTTTAAGAACATTTATGGGGAATTTATAGAACCATTTTTGCCCAATTCATTTCGTCCATAATATTCCTTTTGTTTCTTTGCATTATTCGTTCTTTCTTCATTCATTTTCTTTTCCCCATGGGAAAGACATTTCTAGATGACTTCCCCCCCCCCCCAAGCAATCTGGATGAAATTCTTGAGAATTATACACTTCACCAATAGGCGCCGACCTGCCGAATCCAGAGAAAGCATTTGATCGGCTATTAACTGTCTCATTTGAAGCGCGGGCACAGGGAGGTGTCTGGCACCCCAAGAATGTGGCAAAGCCAGCACACAGGCATGCATCTGGTGACCCAAGAAGGCAGGCAGCATGACAGCTGCATCACAGCACTGCCATCTGAATGGCAGACACTGGGAAGTGCTTCACATGCCAAGAAGACTGGGCGTGTTACAGAATGGGCACCCGGCAGTCCAAAAAGCAGACAAGCCTCCCCTTCACGATGACAGGCCTCTCATTTCAGTAGCCAGTGGAACAGCAAAGCAAGTTCCAGGAGAAATGAAACGAAAGGCACCCGGAGTTTGTCAGAGAGAGTACTCAGCACTGGCAGGAAATGGGGCTGAGCCAGCTCTGGGTTGAGAAATACCTGGAGATTTGGGGGGGTGGAGCCTGGGGAGGGAGGAGCCTGGGCAGGGGAGGGGCCTCAGCTGGGGTCGGATGCCAGAGAGTCCAGCCTCCAAAGCAGCCGTTTTCTCCAAGGGAACCGATCTCGATTGTCTGGGGATCCACTGTAATACTGGGAGATCTCCAAGTACCACCTGGAGGTTGGCGACCATAGCAGGAAAAAGCTTGAGGGATGGCAGAAATACAGGATGCAGAAGCCTGTCACTGCAATGACTTTTCCTGGTGTATCAATAGGCTCTACTGGTTGGCCAATGTCCCTGTTTATCACTTACTTTATCTACTAATTGAAAAGAGCAAGAGTCCAGTAGCACATTAAAGACTAACACAATTTGTGACAGGGTATGAGCTTTTGTGAGTCACTGGTCACATCTTCAGATCTGAAGCTCCTACCCTGCCACAAATTGTGTTAGTCTTTAAGGTGCTACTGAATTCTTGTTCTTTTCTACTGCTACAGACAGACTAATACGGCTACCCATCTTGATTTGCCTACTAACTCTTTCCTGTCACGTTTGCACTGTCTCTATTGAACTGAAACAAAATCAGCCAGAATGTAGAGGAATTGATTAATAACAAACACACACTTAGCTGCAGCTACAGAAAATGTCAGACAAACGAGGGACTTCAGAAGGTAATACTAATTATATTCTTTTGCATGAAAGGTCTTTCACCAAGAATAAGAGATGGAATCAGAAAATGGAGACGTGCAATCACTACTTTACAATTCTATATTCTTATGCAACAGATCATATTTTCCTGCAATAGATTCTAAGGGGAGCATGTGGAATATTTTTTGCAATTAAAAAATATATATTCTGATTTCAAAGTTTCCAAGAAAATTATACATGAAATAGACTATATTTGATGAATTACCAAAAACAACAACAAAACTAACAAACAAAAACAAAGGTGGTGTCAGGAACTTTAGGCAGGTAATCCACACACCCAGGCTTCTTCGGAAGATAGGTGTTTATTATGGTAACGCAGAACTAAAGTACATGTATACAGCCTGTGTTAAGAATGACCTGTAATAAGATGGCTACTAACTTATAGAATATTCAAACAGCCCCCACCTACAAAGCCAATAATGTTTTCTCGCGCGTGCAGGCCCTGCCCGCAAGCAATCAATTTTGCGCTTAAAGGAGTTACAGTTCCCAGGCCTGGGGAATTACAGAGAAGCATCTTCAAGGCCAATGTGCAGATAGCGGGAGCGTTAGGCAGAGATGTGCTGAGAATGGGAGGGAGATAATATCCCCCCTCTCATTCCAACACCATGACGGGGCTACCTGACACGAGGTTACTTATATTTTTCACTTTAAATTGAAAAACTGAAGTGTTAGATTGTGATCCACTAAGGCTAAGGGACCAATGATCCCCAATTTTTCCAATGCAAACATCATAGCAGCCACAAATCCACTGTGGCCTTAGACATTACTACCCTTTAAAGCCTTAAGTTCTCCACCAGCAGTGCTTACTCACAGGAAATATGGGGACAATCACGCCGGCCTGCATCAAAATTCCAGCATCAACCACCATAGTCTATCATAGCAAAACAAAACCGGAATCCCACAGGCCCCTGAAAGACTGATGACAATTATTTCAGTATGTGCTTTCACGCGACACTCCACTTCCCACTCATGTCAACATGAAGTAGGAGTTCATGGAAGGGAAAGCCTCTTGGTTACATAAACCCCCCAGGAGATACACCATTGCTTCTAGGGGCGATTGCTTTTAAAACACTTGACTATTAAAATAGTCACTATACCATTTTGCATTTTCCAGGTTTCTCAAATTCCCAGCACTTTATCCCAGTATAAACTGCGTAGCTTATTGGCTTTCAGAATGATTGGCAAGTTGGCTCCACAAAGCACCTGTCTCACAGCAAGCCAATAAATGCACTGTTTGTCAACTTCTATTTACATTGTGTTATTTTAGCCCTGAAAAAGGATCACCTGCAGCAGCTGTTCATCCCTTTGTTACAAGAATGTCTACCTGTTTCAAGAAAGTTTGAGTCCAGTGGGGGCACCTTCGAGACCAACAAAGTTTAATTCTGGGCATAAGCTTCTGTGCACATACACGTGAACGTTTATACCAAGAATTTTGTCATAAAGGTGACACTAAACTCAAACCTTGCTCTGTTGCTTCAGACCAACACGGCTACCCACCCAAACCCATCTATTTCAAATTCTTTTTACAAGCCCAGTCACCTTCAGCCAAACAACTTAAGAAACCAACCTTAATGTGGTATTCTATGCATGCCATCAGTTAGACTGAACTTTTTGTAAGTGGAATCTAATAGCAGCATTTTGCATATGGGAACCCAGTCCTCCCTTTAAAAAGCAACTAACAAACAGATTTCAGAACATTTCATTAAAATAATCACATTTTAAAGGAAAGAAATTATCAAATAAAATGATCCAACTGTAATAAAGGCCCAAAGATTATCCAGCAATCTGTTTTCAGTTATTTATGTTTGTGTGACAATAAATCACCCTAACTACTCTGCATTTCCATAGTCTACAAAACACCATTTATTTTCCACCCTGCTTTCTTAGCCCAGTTCTTCAGAAAAAAGGAGCCAATGCTAATAAGATTCATAAGTCATGCCATTTCATCTCCTCCACAGTTTTCATGGTGTGTATTTTTGCTATCAGTTTTTCCCAACAATTCACTATCAGGTAACACATATGAAACAGCGTAAGGTTACTTAAAATAACTTTTTCCTGTTTGTTAAAAATATCAGACCCTCTCTGGTGTTCATCAAAGGAAGACGATCAGTACACAACGACCATAATAAATATTAATCAATCACAAAAGCAGAGAAACCAAACAACTCCCATCCGGTACCTAATGCTGTTCATGCTTCCAGTCTCCGATCCAAGTTTACATCTCTCCAGCTGGCTGGCTACAATCTGGCGTTCAGCTTCAAGTTCTCGGGTAAGCCTTTCAAACTGTAACTCCTGCAATACAAAACGTAAGTGATCATTCTAGAGTCCCGGTGGCAATGCTAGGTAATATGGCTGAGGATAAAAAGAGGATGAAGCAAAAACGCCTGCATTTTCTCCAAAGGCAAGAAAAGTTATCTCCCAAGGGATGGTACACATTGGGTCACATTAGGTAATACAAGGACGGTCTGCATACATCTGATTATTCCATGTTTCCAATACCATCTTAGATGGAGACATGGAAGGAATTGTTCTGGATAACTTCCTGATTGTTGATAGAAGGGGATTCTCATTTCTTGCAGGGTCAACTTTCTTTCAGGATTCAACTTTCTTCTCTGAACTGCAATGAACTCCAACATTTCATTTTCCTCACACCAAGTTTAGTACAAAATCTTAATATAAAAATATTAAAAGGGGACACAAAATAATGTGTTGTGATATTAAGAGACAAATAATAAATGGAAGGGACAGCTTGTTCATAAATGATCCAAGCAACCCAAAAACTTCCCTAGGAGGAAATTTTTTTAAAAAAACCAACCTCAACATACAGACAAAATGACTAAAGACAGAGATCTTCCACTTCAATTTAATATTGGCTGAAGGATGGAAACAGCTCAAACTGATGTTTACAGTAGCTAAAAGTAGGAAGTCAGTGTCACTGGATTTTCAGAGTTAATTTCTGGGATTATATTATACTAGGAGTAAGGCCCATTGTGGGAAGAAATACAACGAGCTCTAGAAGGAAGCTCCAGATGAGTGTCCCGGCTGTGGCTGGTGGGGTGGCAAAGGGAAGGGGGAAATAGAGGGAGGCAAGCCATGCCTTTTTCCTTCTACTTAGCTATAAATCAAAGCTGTCTCAAGTCATTTTGCTGCCCCAAGTGGGTAGTATGGGAGGACAGCCTCATGGTAATCGGTATGGTTCCCTCCACCTCTGACTTATTTTTTTTGGGGGGAGGGGGGTGTTATGCAGTGGCAGCTAAGGTAGAAAAGCACCTCCTCCTATGCCATGTTTTCTGGGTTCCAAGGATATGGAAAGTGGCTCCATAGCCAATTACACAACTGCCAACTCTGGGTTGGGAAATACTTGCAGATTTGAGAGATAGAGCCTGGGGAGGGCAGGGTTCGGGGTGGGGAGGGACCTCAGCAGAGTATAATGCCATAGAGTCCACTGCCCAAAGCAGCCATTGTCTCTAGGAGAACTGATCTTGGTTATCTGGAGATCAGTTGGGAAATTGCTGGGAAATTTTCTGTAAGGGAAATGATGTGCTGTGGCTGGGGAACATGGTGATTTCTGGTAGATCTCCAGGCCCCACAGGGAGACTGGCAACTCTAGTGACCATTTAAGGGAAGATTGGGATATGTATTTTACCTCAGGACACCTTCAGTGACTCCCAACAGCAACAGCAAACTGTTTAGAATGTTAGAGGCAAAGGCCAATTAGGCTACATATGCAAATGACCGACTGGCTATGGGGGGAGAGGAACAGCAAACTGTTTAGAATGTTGGAGGCAGGACTCGGGCAATGCAGCCAGTGGATAGGGACAGTTTCTGAGTGACACGTCAGGCAGCCTACTGATTTGGGAGCGTGTGGAATGTTCAGCAACGTGCCACCACCAAAAGACAATTATTATATAGAGAGATGGTATACCTACTTCTGTGCAGAAGTAGGTGTACCATGGAATCCCAATCTGTGAACTGCTGAGGATATCAGAAAGTCCCACACCTTCCTAGCATGGAGATGTGTCTTTGGACTGATGGCCCTTCACCTCTGTAAACCTGATACTTGCATGGCTGTGCTGGCATAGGAGCTGGAAGTGGATGGTACTAGGCATATGCTAAGGAATGGCCGGGCCTTAGTCAGTATCCCACACAGTCACAGTGATCAGCATCCGTCTAAGTGCTCTGTTGTGTGGTGTTGTGTGGTAGCTACCCTGGCTCATACAGAATTACAAAGCAAGATAGCAATTGTTTGACCATCACAGTTGTACCTCTTGTAGGCATGCAGTGATAGGATGGCTCTGGCTGTGATTCTGCATCTGTCAATGTTTTTTTCCTAAGGCAAAGGAGTCTGTGTTAGACCCAAGAGAAGGCAATCCCATCCATCTTTTTTTCTTCTTCATTCAATACATTTTTGGGTTGCTTCATAGCTAGATCTCTGTTTTAATGATGTTTGGAAGATAGGGTCCTGTGATGACAGAGGCTCTTTAAATATTACAGCTCCCTGAAGGTGTTACAGCAAGATATAACAACCTTTCCCTCTCTTGTCCTTCATTTCTCTCCCTCTTTTCCACACTTTTCTCATTCCTCTCACCCTGCACCTAATTTTGTGTCCCTCCCCTTTATTTTCAAGTCTAGGTCTGAAGTCTTTCTCATCCCTATCCTGCTTGGCAATAGAATGTACTTAACCTATGTTAATATTATGAACAGAAGGGGAGTGGTTTTGTCAGATGCCTGGTTAAATCAGTTCTCAACACCACTCACTTCAAAGAAAGTTTAGTTTATTGAGACGTTGATGGATACCATACTGGACACGAGCTTTGTTAGGACTGAAGGTGAAAGTGTGAAGACTGCAGATATATACAACAGGTCTCTGTGACACAGTGTCTGGTACATCAAAGCATTTAGGACAACGAAAGCATTTGTTTTTCACATCCATCTCCCCCTCCTCCTTCCTCTATGGCAGGCAAACTATAAAATGAGCCTGGCAGATTTACTATTTCCCCATTATCTAACAAAGTAGTAAAAGGATGATCCCCTCCACTCTTACATGCATGGTAATGGAACATTAATCTGTTTTAATGGTTATGTATTTGGAAGTGAAGTTAGAACTCCCAGTTCAAGCAGTAGGTTGTTATTGTGTTGTTAAAAATTTTAATACCCTTTGTAGTGTCATTAAAAATCAGGTTTATAACAATTGTCATGCCCATTCTTTCTCCCCAGTGGGGACCCATGGAGGGCTGGGAGTGGTCAGGAGTTGGCACCTGTCCTGTGTTGCCAGCCTCCTCAGCCCTGAACCCGGGGTGGTCTTTCCTGAGAGAGAGACACCCCAAAACAACATCTGAACCTCCACAAGCGGTGCCCTCATGAAGCCAGGCTTGACTTAAACAGTGGCTTTTGCCTTGAGGCTAGGAGAACCACATCTGGGATGAGAAAACTCAGGCCAAATGAAGACTCTCCAGGCTGGCTGCATTGCCAAGCATCCTCCATGCAAGCAACCCCCCCCGGTCTATCCTGTCAGCTCAGTCACAAAAGGACTAGAATGGGCAAGTCTCTGCCCTCGCCTGAGGCATCTTCTACTGACCAAATGGCTAGTCTTTTGTCTGTCAAATGTACAAAGAGCCTCTGGTCTGTGCTATTGTCCTGAATGACGTATGTTGCATGTTTCCATCCTCATCTCCTGTTTCACCTTCATGTCAGGAAATACCTTTGGAATAATCCTCTCATTCCTGTCTCCATATATTTGCCTAAGATATCTGCATTCTTGCACCTACGCCAGACCTATCAAGGAAACATTAACTCTCCATGTCTAGTGAATGGTCTCCCATTCAGGTTCATCCTGCTGCACATTAAGGAACATCACCTCTTTTGTCTGGCACCAGGGAAACGCCAGGCCACTCTGTTGTTCCATAATGGACACACCCAACCCGACCATCCAGCACCTGGCTTAATCCCATTATAGCGAGACTCTGCCCCTCTGGAAGCTCACTGGGACACCTAGGGCTTGCCCCTCTGGATGCCACACCTCCTGTGGCTCATCATTGGCCAAGGTAGTCTTTTGTCTTCACCTGGGGCAAGCCCCTCAAGACCTCCCTGTCAGCTATGCTGCCATGGGGGTTGGGGAGTTCATTCTGTGTCTTGCTAATTGCTATTGCATTCCTATCTCTGCTGTTCTGCCTGTGCTGAAATGCTTTAAAGATGTGCAGGAGGAGGTTGTATTGTCTGTAAGTCTCCTATGTACCGTGAGAGACTACTGCTTCCCAGCTTTCGCCACCTAACAGTTTCCTCGCTGGTCCCGCGCGCGGGAGGGTAGCTAATTGGCCCATGCCATGGGGGGGGGTGCATACGAATGCCCTATATCCTATTATGCTGTGGGTTCTGACACTCCCATTAGTCAGCATTGTTTTCCAAAGCCTATATCTGTCAGAGCACATGGCCTCAGATTCTGTGTGCCTCTGCCCGGATGCCAACCAGCAGTCCACCCATAGGCCACAATCTCTTCTTCATGGATCTCTGCATGTCTGGACAGGTATTATCACCCCATAACTGACCCCTCCATTAGCTATCAATCATCTCTGCTTTCTTAGTTCTGTATTTCGTGTGTGTGAATGCTTGATTTTATGTCCGTATGTTTAAGAATCCTTCAGTAAAGAAATCACTGCTTTAGTAATTTAGCCTCTGCATCTATTTCTGGGACTGGGAAATCAAACCCACGTGTGCACAGGTTCTGATCCCATATTTAATGCCTATTGTCATTTCATACTCATATTAATAAACCTTGGAGGTACTAGTTTCTTAACGTGCTTTGTCGGCAGTAAGCTACGGGTGCGCTCCACTTCCCAGATGTTGGGGTGTGATCGCGCCCGGATAATCCGCCCACCATCCGTGCCTCTCCCGCGGCAACTTTGCCGTGTGACCAGGGCCTTAGTCTTAGAAATAGAACTGTGTGTTTTGACAAAGCTACTAGGAATATAAACAGGTGTTTATCTCTCTTTTGGTTTGAAGCAGATGATCCAAGGGAAAGAAAACCCCTGCAATCAGATATTCATAAAGGAGGATCAAAAACTAGTTGTAGAGCCAACAGCAGCAAACAACTTCAACTTAGATACCAAAAATGACCTTATTCACTATTGAAAGAATAGTTTACAAAGAACTTCAACAGAGATATCTACAGAGACATCTGTTCTCTCAGACAGGACCATCAGTACCACAAATAGCAGGCTGAGCCCCCCACTCCTGGATACTCCAGTATGAAAGGCATCCTTGGTAAAACATGACTGCTAAAAATATAGCTCAGCCTATACTCTTCCGTGCAAAGGACCTAATGGAATCAAATGTCAAGTTTTCAAACACAATTGCTAGGGAAAGGTTTCCATGGTTGCAAGTATAAAACCATCACAACCAGCTTAAGTGCTCTTGTATCATATAGCTGTCTCTGTATGTTTCAATGGATAGTTCAAAGACAACATTAGCTCAGGCCTTCTTACAAGCAACCGTTGAACAAAGTGGCAACAAGCATAACACCTCCCTTAGTACTCTGACCAGTACACCACATCTTGAGCTCTTCTCAAGCACCCTTCTATCCCAGAATTACTATGATGTATTTTTGATAGTGTCTCCTTTCTCATGGTTTTTGGTATGATCATTCTGGGTCCTTTAAATATAATACCTCTGTGGGATCACCACAACCGCACACTAAAATGTCATCTGCAATTACACTTATTCCTGTGAGTCCTGCCAACACATCCTGTTGATGGCACTGATGCTCTTCAGCTGCTGGTTTTATTCCAAATAGTGTCCACAGCCATCTGGAGCAGCCTTGGAATCCAAGAGGTAGCTGCTTGCTTTATCTAGTAAAATCTAGAAAATCTTGTAAAATCCACCTGTTGCATATGGCACCGAAAATATGTTAGCCTTGGCAAGGTCAGGCAAGATTTCTTCTGTGGTGGGCAATTGTTAGTGAACTCACAGTGCTGTCTTGTGTAAATGGCTTGGATCTATGCACATAACAAAGTTTACCAGGTTTCCCTCCGCCTGGGTGCCGGTAGGCAGCCCCACCCATAGAATCAATGTGGCCGTAGTTAGGGTTTAATGTGACTAGCACCCCATATGTAAACCGCCCAGAGACCCCCACGGGGGTTAGGGCGGTATATCAAACCGAAGTAATAAATAAATAAATAAATAAATAAATAAAATACCATGTTGTTTAGCCACTGGGTTGGCTCTGTCACTTTGTCTATGATCCCATCTTTTTATAATTTGCCTGATCATGTTCACAGTTTTGTCTTTTAACACTACTGAGCTTCTACATGGCAAATATTGCCCTGGCTGAGTGTCAGACTCTTGAACAAACTTACTCTCAACAACACTCTCTTGGCAGTGATTTGTTTATTGAGAGATGAGGATGTATCAAGCTAAGACTATTTTGTGTCAGAACTGACTTAGTTGTCACCAGTTCTGAAATTATACATGATTCAAACAAGCCCCCCCCCGTGACCCATCCAGTCAATCCATTCATTCAGCCCTCCTAAATGTAGCACACTCTGTTAGCTCTCCTCCCCCACCTGCAAACCTACAGATACATTATCTATGACAGGCCAGCTAGCGGTCCAAGGTCCAAGGTCATTTCACATACTTCCTGGTTTGGGAGGCCCCTTAAAAAACAGTTGCGAAGCAGCTAAGCGAAGCAGTTTCCCATACACACACCCACTCTCACCATCTGCCCCCCCCCAGTGCCCCAAATTCAGAATCTAAATGGTGTGGTTACAGGCAGTAAAGATGGAACATACAAAACCCATGGCCAACAAGGATCCAAGTTTGACATTCTGCCCACTCCAAAGACCCCTCACCTCCCTGGCTTGTGAGGGTGGTGTTTATGAAGGCACAAACTAGCTTGGGGGCCCTAACATGATCATTTTGCACCCATTCATTATGGCTAGGGTTCACGTCTCACCACTTAATGAGATAGTAAAGGTGGCCACATTTGATTTTAGAGTCTAAGACCTCTTCCATCACCTGGTGGAGTTCCCCATTCATGTTCAGGGGAGGGGAAGCTGCAGGATGAGGCCTCCACGTGGAGGGTCCCAAATCCCTCTTCAACAGACTAAAATGGAAAACAGGGTGGAGGTGCTGTAAGTTGTTTGGCAACTCCAGCTCCACAACTACTTTGTTAATGACTCTTGTCATGGTCGTGGACACCCGCCATGGGCTGGCTACCCGTGGCCATCTCATCTGCTGTGGGTTACTGGCTGTAGGGCCTTGGACTGTGTGGGTTCCCCCCTTTGGTGGAGCATCAAGGGCCAAGGGAGGCTCTAAAGTCAAAGAGGGAGAAGCGGCCTCAGAAGATGGGGTGATCAGAGGGTTACTGCACCTCTCTTTCCTGTCCTGGGATTTTGGCCTTCTGCCCGGATCTCTGGTCAATATGGGGAACTGCTTTCTCTCTGTCACTCTCGTGCACCTCTGCCCCAGCCAGCCCAGTCTTCTTCCTCACCAGCCATCTCCTCTCTTCCCTTTTTATTACCCCCTCATTCCCCTGTCAGCCCCTCCTTTGCAACCCCACCCCCATCTAAAGGTGAGGACGCTGAGCCCATTTCCACCTTCCCCGCCTTCCTGCTGTGTGCCAGGGACTCTGGTCTTCCTCCGCTGTCTGCCTCACTCTGCCGCGGCTCTTCCTGCCCCAGTCTGGCTGCCGTGAGCGGCTGTTCCCCTTGGCCCACCTTTGACTAGCCTCAGAAGCTCTGCCACAGGCTGGGTCTCGCTCTCCCCACAGCCACGCCTCGCCCCCCGGGGCGGTCGCGGTGTCTCTGTCGTTGCTTCGGAAGGCCGCCTCGTTCATCATGGTAAGTTGTGATGTGGGGGGGGGGGCTGTTCCAGAATCTGATTAGTTCTTTTTGTTTGCCCATCAGTCTCTGGGTGGCAAGCACTACTGAGTCCTTGCTCCATCCCCAGCAATTTTAACAATTCTTTTTTAAAAAAACAACCCCATGAATTGTGGGCCCTGGTCGGATATGATCTTCTGGGTTGCAGAATGCAGTCTCAGAATGTGCCTCATGAATAGCTGTGCCAATTTCTTCATCGACAACAGTTGCTTACAAGGGATACAATTTGCCTGTTTTGAGAAAAGGTCTACCACCACCCAAATCACAGTTCTCCCCTTGCTGGATGGCAGGTCAGTTATAAAGTCCATAGAAATGGCAGACTATGGCCTCTTGGGGGTTTCCAAAGGTTGCAATAAACCCAGGGGCTTCCCAGCCCATCGTTTCCCCATTAAGCATACTTGGCACGAAGACACATATTGGGAAATATCAGCCCACATGCATGGCCACCAGAACTGTCTTTGTAGAAGGTGCAAAGTCTTTAGGTACCTGAAATGCCCAGCGTGTTTGTTGTCATGCCCCAACTGCAAAATATCCCTTCACAAGGCCTTGGGCACAAATAGCTTCTGTTGACGGTACCAGCATCCGTCTTTCTCCACTTCCTACTTATCTCTATCACTGAAAGGGGCTTTGAACTGTTCCACCCAGGGTTCGGTATTGAGGGGCCCCCTCTGTCTTGGCCTGGCTCCGTGTGAGTCGGGTGGGGGTGAACATTGAGTCAATGACTTCTTCCCGCAGACTGGCGTGCTGGAGAAGGCATGAGAGTGCATCAGCAAGAAAACTGGACTTCCCCGGGAGGTGCTTGAGTATAATGGAAACTTGGAGAAAATTTCTGCCCAATGGAACTGTTCCGCATTTAGGCCCCTGGGAGTACGCAATGCCTCCAAGTTCTTATGGTCAGTCCGTACCTCGAACAGCACCCTGGCTCCTTCCAACCAATGCTTCCAGCCAGTTTAAAAGCAGCGGTTTCTTTGTCCCAAATCGCCCAGTTTCTCTCAACTCAGAAAATGTTTTTGACACATACACAAGGGGGTGCAAATTCCCATCCTCCCCCCTCTGTCTGCAGACGACGTGGTCCTAATTTCCCTCACCCAAATTGAATTTAAAAGGTTGCTGTATCAATTAGGGGAGTACTGTAAAGAGAAGGCCCTAAACATAAATTATGATAAGACCAAGGTTATGGTCTTTAGAAAACGGCTAGAAATTTTTCCTGGAATATCCATGAAATTTCTATAGAACAGTGCAGCTCCTTCAAATATTTGGGAGTGACCTTTAGCGAGACTTTAAATTGGAATCTACACCTGGATATTATTAAATCCTCCACCACAAAAATAACAGGAGCAATTCTGAGGTTCTATCACACTAAGGGTGGATTTCTCATAGATCCAGCAGTAAAAATATTTATACACAAGGCAATCCCTCATCTCCCGTATGGTGTTGAGGTATGGGGCTGGAAAGAACTCACAATCTCCAGTTTGGAATCAATCCAAAATTTATTTATAAGATGACTTCTTGCTTCGCCCAAGGGGACCCCAGCAGCCCTTATGAGGGCGGAACTTGGTCTGCCATCAGGTAGGGCCCGAGTCCATCTCATCTTGCTTAAATTTTGGAGCAAAAGTAATACCATCATCACCAACTCACCCAGTAATCAGTGTTTTCAGTCAATGTCACAAAACGACTCAATCTGGTCGGTATGCTACAACAATATACTTGCCTATTATTCTATCCCAGATGACTTGTTCGGGGCTTTGAACAACGGTTCCAACTTATGAAACTGGGTGTACAAATGTGATGCCTTGTTTCACCATCTCTCAATCTAAATTCTCACCTTGGTTTAAGCTAATTAAGAGAGATCACCTCAGATCATCTTATTTGGTAAACATTCCATCCCCTAATCTTAGAAAGGCAGTCACCTCCCTACGTTTCCAGTCAATGCCGACAACGGTGCTCATGGGAAGATATTCTCAAATACCGATGGCTCTATGTGTCTGTATATGTGGTGCTTCAGTTCCAGAGGACATATTTCATTATCTGCTATTTTGCCCTATGTGTACAGAAGTCAGAACTAAATTTCTTCACAACCTGTTAAAGGGACAAAACTTTGCCTCTGACTTGGATAAACTGGTCTTTTCATTATCTGATACCAATCCATCTGTTACTTATAGAGTCTCATTTTTTGCCTTGGCTGCAAGGAAAACTAGGGTCAAGACCAGTGTTCCCTCTAAGCTGAGTTAGTGTGAGTTAGCTCACAGTTTTTTAGCCTCCGGCTCACACATTTTTGTCTTAGCTCAGAAATGATGGCTCCAGAGCAAACTGATTTATGCAGGAGCCAAATTGCTCACTCACAACTTTAATGCCAGTGGCTCACAAAGTAGAATCTTTGCCCACAAGACTCCACAGCTTACAGGGAGCATTGGTCAAGACCGCTGCTTCAGTAGATGAATCTGATGATTAACCGAATATGACTTTGTTTATAATTTTACTGTATATTGATATTTGTAAACAACTGCATTTTACTTCTAATAATTTTTAAAACCATTCTTGTAATTATGTTTGACTTTTTACCTGAGGAATTATTGTAATTGCCTCCTTGTTTGAGGGGGTTCCCACCCCAATACATCCTGAATTTTGCGGGGGTCCATGCTCAGGCCTCTCCCAGAAATCTGATATCCTAGAAAGTCCAGCTCTTCCTTATGGACTTTGCACCAGAAAAACGAGGACCCCCTTAAATAAATATTTGTGTAACACCGTTGATTAAGTTCATAAACACCCCCGGGAGCCCCGCTAGCCTGAACAGCATCACCAGGTATTCAAACTGGCCAAGTGGAGTATTAAAGGCAAACGTATGCCCATCCTCTTCCCTGATGTACACCCAAAAGTAGTCATCCCTCAAATTCAACTTGGTAAAGATAAGGCCCTGGGTGTCAGCTATGCTGCTGCCATTGCAGGTGGGGGGAAGAAAGGGTTGATGAATAGTCTGTACTCTGTTGGAATCTTAACTTTCATTTTTCCTCGCCTCTTCTTCTCTGCTAGCTCAGGCCTGTGACCTTGGTACCATGTTACTGATGCTTCTGGAGGGAAAGTAGACCTGTTAGTATAGGTGGGCTTCAGCCTAATTCCTGATTGGCTCAGACCCATCGGGGGACAGAGGTTTGAAGTGTGTATATCTTTCCATCCTGTGCGTTTGCAATCAGTTCTGACACTGCATGTATGCACAGATGACCTCCCTTTACTGTACTCAATAAACTTGAACCTTCTGAAGGAACGTTGTTGAGAACTGATTGCTGCAGGACTCTGACAGAGTGTCAGAACTCCTATAATCCCCGACCCCGTACCTCACCATGAGCAATGAAGAAGGCGGGGGTGTTCCTGCTACCACTACAGAAGAGTTCCCCAGTATGACGGAGACCCTGGCCACCACTGGGGCAAGTGGAGGAGGAGATGGAATTGGTCACGGGAAACTGTGGTGGGACCCATATTCATGGGCCCATTTCTCAACTGAGACTCGGGAGCAATGTTCCCTCTAAGCTGGGGAGTCTTGTGAACAAAAATTCTACTTTTTGAGCTACTGGCATTAAAGCTGTGAGCGAGTGATTTGGCTGCTGCCTAAATTAGTTTGCTCTGGAGCCCCATCCTTCCTGAGCAAAGACAAAAAATGTGTTAGCCAGAGGCTAAAAAATGGTGAGCTAGCTCGCACTAACTCAGAGAGAACACTGCTCGGGAGTTGTGGGTGACCACCCCTCGGCCAAGGGGCACCAGCCGATACAACTACCTTCCTTCCATGGAGAGTGGGTTAGACTTCGGGAGATACGACGGAGGGGCTGAGGATCAGCTGGATAGGATGAAACGTGAGCTGCAAGCCCAGCAAGAGGAGATGCAGAGGGAAATGCAGGACATGATACTTGAACTGCCCCAGTTTATCACCACCACAGTTCAACACGAGCTGCGGCTGCCGTTTCCTGCCACGCCTCCAGCCCCTCTGGCCACCCAGGTACCCCCTGAACAGCAGCTGCCCCCTGGACAGGCAACATCCATGCAACTGCCAGTTCCAGCAGGGCGGGGCGTCCTGGCTGCACCACCTGGGCAGCAGCCCGCAGCACCCGCAGCCCGGGCGGCCCCAGGGCTGGAGCACCCTAGGGAGCTGCTGGATGCTACGCTTGACGGCAACCCAGAGAAGTTCACTTTCTTCCTACTACAGGTGCACAAGTTCCTTTGGGACTGGCGTCACCTCTTCCCATTGGATGAGCACCAAGTGGACTACATTGGTTCGTGGCTGAGAGAACCGGCAGCCGACTGGTATGTGGGGCTCCGCATGGACACGAGCTCCAAGAGGTGCAGTCGTTTATGTGGGCCTTGGGAAGGCAATATGAGGACCCTATGGAGGTGGAGAAAGTCCACACCAACCCACGAGCCCTGAAGCAGGGGGCCCGGCTGGTGCGAGAATACTCTGATGAGTTCAAAATGTATGCAGCCAAGATCCAGGGATGGCCTGAAGCCATGCTTGTGGAGCGGTATCTACACAACATTTGCAATCCAACTTGTTGTTTTAAGCATGTACTGTTTTAATGCCACACATGGAGAAGATAATATCTGAATTACTGCACTGGTCCTCACTGTTTACTTGTGTCAAGTGGTGTGTAGTTTCATCTGCTTGGAATATTTTTCAAACTCCGGCATAATGATTTTTTCTTCTTCTACAATTTCTTCAAGCTGTGCCAAAAGCTAGGCATTTGCCAGAGTCATGGTCATGTCATAATACCCACAACTTTCATTTTGGGATTTGCTGGGCTCTTTATTGTTCTTGAATGGCTGGTTTTGTTGAATATTGTATTTACTTTTATGCACATACTTTCAGCAACTGATGGGTAGATAATCTGCATACACACAGAAATTTGTTCACTAGCTTTGCATGTATCTATTGCTTCTTGCAGAGATTTTAATGCAGGCTTTCTGAACAGTTTTATTTGCATCTCTTTATCTTTTGGGCCTATGACCAATCTGTCCCTGATCAATCCTTCTTTCTGAGTGTCATATACACATGAATCGGACTCTTTATACGGCCAGCTTGGCAATATACTGGTCTGTGGTTTTAGTAGGTAGGTGCAAAATGCTTTTGCAGGGCTTCTAATAATCTGGAGGGATTTCCCCTGCCTGCAGCTGGTGTATCTAGATGCTGCTTGAATAAGGAGCAAGCCCTTCCCATGACAGACAATAAAGTTGTAATTCTGGCCTTTTGGTCCTTGCCATCTAATCCTGTAGCAACTTCATAATTCTCCCATCGGCCCTTGGAAAACATCCAGTTTACTGAAAACATCACCTTCCATGTCCATAGGCCCAGAAACTGGAATTAGGCTGCCTGCCCTGGCTGGGATATCCGCTTGTTCTTCTTGGTGGCAGATGCCTCTCGAAAGCTGTGCAGCTGCTGCTGCTTCTGCTTCTCTAGAAAAGCAGAGGCTTAGCTTCATTAACATAGGCTTCCTTACAAGCAATCATGAAACAAACCGGCAACAAGCATAACTCCTCCCTTAGTACTCTGATCAAAAGTAACATTTCCAGTTCCTTAGATACAGCCTTTGTGGCGTATTCCTCTATTGGTCTGGATGACTGTCTATTCTAACCCGTTATCCCCCGCCTCTTCCCAAGCAAATGCTGCTGTAGTACCTTGTCTGAATACTGGCAGTTCATCAGTCTGTTTTTACACTTCCGTCTCTCTCTGCCTCTCTCACACAAATACACAGCATTTAAAAGATTCAGTATCATAGAATCCAAATTTATTTCCATTGTAGCTCATATTTTTACACCTACAGGTATGTCATCTTATAAAGAAACAATATAACACAAGAAAATCATATCTGTACAGGACTTCAATTGTATTTCTGTAGACCCATTTTCTGAGATAACGTCAATTAACTACCAAAAAGACTACCTAAGAAGCTCAATTTAAAAGCACTCAAACAGCAGTTTTTGTCACTTTTAGAGAATGATTCCCGATGAACTCCTAGATACCTTCCCCAATAACTGTCTCCAGATCAAGCAAAGATAAATCCCACGTTACATCAACCATCACTACCTCCTAGTCTCTGACACGTCTCTTTCAAAGCAGAGCCCACCAACATTTAGAGAGTTGCTGTAGGGACTGAGCAGCCAAGGGCACCGATTAAAATTTTCAAACAGCACAGACTTTTGAACAGTCACCTCATGACAGAAACCCCTATCTCATAATTAGCCCCACCAAAAGAAAAGCTGCTCTACAATGAACAGTAGGGGTGTGCAAAAAGAAAAAAATTCGGCCCATTTGGATTCAGCCGAATGGGGCAGAATCAATTTCGGCTGGCAGTAAGACTCCCGCATGTCAGTTTCGTCAGTACCAGATTCGGGAGTCTTTCGGCCAGCCGAATGTCAATTTCAGCCCCATTATATCCTATGGGCCATTGAAGTCAATGGCGAAAACATAGGGTATATTCTGGAGGCTCGAGGGGAGGGGGCTTGAGGGAGTGGCTCCAAACTCTCAGGGTAGCTGCTGGAGCCTCTCCCCAAGATACCAACCAAGTTTGAAGAACATTGGACCAGAGGGTCCAATTCTACGGGGCCCCAAACAGGTTGCCCCTATCCCCTCCATTGCTCTCTATGGTGGGGGGGAAGTTACTTTTTCCCACTATAGAGAACAATGGAGGGGATAGGGGCAACCTATTTAGGGGCCTGTAGAATTGGGCACCCTGGTTAAATGTTCCTGAAACATGGCAGGTATATTAGGGAGAGGTTCCAGAAGCTACCCTGCGAGTTTGGAGCCTCTCCCTCAAACCCCCTCCCCTCCAGCCCCCAGAATATACCCTATGTTTTTGCCATTGACTTCAATGGCCCATAGGATATAATGGGGCCAAATTGCTGCTGAAATTCAGCGGCAATTCGGCGGCAAACCAATTCAGATCAGAGAATCTGAATCGTCCTGAAGCAGCCTGAAAGGGGTCTGAATGGGCCATTTCCGGGGGTGCATTCGGTTCGGACGAACCGAATGCACATCCCTAATGGACAGAGCTGAGAAGTCCTTATCTTTAAGGGAGAAAGAAAACAACAGACACAGGGGAACAAAGGCCCTGCTTGAACACAATGCAGCAAAATCAGGCATCATAATATATAAAATATATAAATATACAATATTACAAGTTTAAATATACAATATTACAAGAGATCAGGGCCCTGCAGGATCTTTTACAGTTCCGCAGGGCCTGCAAGACGGAGCTCTTCCACCAGGCCTTCGATTCAGGAGCCGCCACCATCACCATTCACCAACCTCATTGCTAAAAGGGCGCCCAAGTCCGCCATTACAATCTATGCCAGTTATGTGATAAAGATCAAGAACTGATGAACAAAGTAACTGTTGCCACCATCCTTAATGTATAGTTACAACTCGCTAGCACTTTATGTTTTGAATTGTTATTTATGTTATTGCTGTTGTTCTTGTAAACCACCCTGAGCCTGCTTCGGTGGGGAGGGCGGGGTATAAATTAAATGAATGAATAAATAAATATGGTTAAAGTTATATTATGCTACATAAAATTTCCGGGCGGATTTTGCAAGCCTCTGCAAAATCCTCATGCTGAGAGCTGTAATCTGAGGATTAGCATCTGTAAGAAGCATCCTGGAGCAGCCCAGATACCTTCTGAGCAAAGGGAAAATAACATTTGTGCAAATTTCCTGATAGAACAGACAGTAAAGGAAAACATGTTCAGTTGCTTCAACCACACCAGCTCCAAAAGGGCAAACCCTCACTGACATAGGGAGAGAGCCAGTTTGGTGTAGTGGTTAGGAGTGGAGATTGATCTGGGAGAACCGGGTTTGATTCCCCGCTCCTCCACATGCAGCTGCTGCTGTGACCATGGGTCACTCACAAGTTCTTTCAGAGCTGTTCTCTCACAAGCAGTTATCGAAAGAGCTCTCTCAGCCCCACCTGCCTCACAGGGTGTCTGCTGTGGGGAAGGGGAAGGGAAAGAAAATTGTAAGCTGCTCTGAGACTCCTTTGGGTAGTGAAGGTTGTGGTATAAATCCAATCTCCTCCTCCTCCTCTTCTTCTTTTTATATTGCCCCTCCACCACTGAGGAGAAAAGTACTTCCCATCTGGCTAGAGGGTCTGATGGGTTGAGACTCCAGAAACAAAAGATAAGCAGCTGGGGCTGCAACATATCTGGAGTACTCTGCAGCCAAAAAATTGGTGCTCTATTGACATCATCCTGTCTTTTAATATCTAACCACCTTTGCTTTACAGATGCTTTTGCCTGGGCCAGACCCATTGCCAAGAGAGTCTGTGGGGAAAAGCCTAAATTCACTATCTTGTGGCGCACACTGCCTTTCACCAAGAAGCCCAAAAACAATCCTGAAGAATTGAAAGTGTTAAGCCTCGAGGGATATAATTCAACTTGAGCCAGAGATAAATGGGGCGAGGCTTACCCTGACCTCTAGGTGCACACTGGCTTCTTTGCAATTCAAACTTATATTGTTTTGTTCAGTTATTGTTTTCAATATGTACATTTGAAGTCTATATTGATAATTGTTATTGTTAATTAATAAAATGTTTGTTTTCTAAAAAGAAAATAAATGCAGCTGGGCAATTGAAATGCTGTTCTTAACACTTTTGACTGAACTCTCTCTAAGGGGGCCAAACAAGAAGATGATGGGCCTCATATTGTCCCATACAAAAGTTGGGATAGAGATTTGGCCTGAAATAATTAGAGGGCAGCTGGTAAATACTGCCATCCCTTAGAGCGAAATAATTTAACTACGGCCTGGGAAGATTTTGGGCCAGCATCAGCTACATGCGCATGATGGGCATTCCTTGCCCCAGACTACTGTAACATCACACACACACACAGGCACTTAAAACTCCCTGTCTGCTCTGTCCCCATAACTGTTGATACTCCACGCCCTAACTTTGGGTCTCTTGCCGAATGCCATGATTTTAGATTTTTGATACTTAATCACTAATTGGTTCTCATTACAGAAATGGCTAAATGCCTTCAAAGCTCTTCTAGGCCCCACAGTGTAGCATAACTGTATTACCATCAGCATATAATAGTGCAGGGGTCTTTAGATTGGCTAGCATAGTGGGGGTAAACGTCTTGGTTACTTAAACTACTAGCCATATTGTTCATGTAAAAATGAATAGCAGTGGTGCCAAAACGCACCCTTGTTTCGTGCCTTTGGATGCTGAAATTGGGGTTAGAGAGGGGCCCTTTCCTGTTGCATCTGACCTTAAAACATGTATTAGAATACAAGGCTCAAATTAAATATAGTCTACAGTCTATAGATTTATCCATGCATATAAGACTACTTCTGGATTAGATGCCCTGAGACTTCATCATCATCTTTTAGTTCTAAAGAAATCTTATAAACAGACTGTGGCCCCGGAGAAGAAAGCTGACATAAAGGCAACATGGGCCTGTTTAATACAAGAACTTAAAGAAAAAAACCCCTCAATTTTCTGGAAATTGACATCTAAACATTCAAAGATTCTTCTCCCTTATATTCCTTAATCACAGCTGATACTTGGGAAGCATACTTTTGGAAGATATAAAAGGTAAAAGTAAAGGTTTTCCTTGCTCAAAAGCTAGTCAGATCTGATTCTAGGGGGCAGTGCTCATCTCCGTTTCCAAGTTGAAGAGCCAGCACTGTCTGAAGACGTTTCCGTGGTCATGTGGCCAGCATGACTAAATGCTGAGGCACGCAGAACACTGTTACCTTCCCACCGAAGTGGTACCTATTTATCTACTTGCAATTTCTTGCTAGGTTGGCCAGAGATGGGAGCTCACCCCATCATGTGACACTAGGGTCTCAAACTGCGACACTATAGACCTTCTGGTCTACTGCTCAGCGTCTTAACCTCTGAGCCACCACGGTGTGTGTGTGTGTGTGTGTGTACACACACAGTGTGAAAATGTCAGTATTCCAGACTTGTCAGTGTTTTCCTTCCCCTGCCAGAAACGCCTCACTGAATGCATCCGTGAACGGTAATTACCCTCTTTGCAGGGATACCATGTAGCCAGCGTATGAGACATTGATGCTTAACAAACACCAACACTCAAATCCTATGCCATTTCTATCTGTGCAGCAAAGCTATAACTCGGTGGTGCATTTGACTGCTCACAGGCCAAAGCAAAAAGAAAAACAACGCAAAACACTGCATCCCCTTGTTCAAACACTGGCCGTCCGTCACTAGCACACCTGTGTGTTTTCCCGTCAGGGGTGGGTCAGACACAGACAAGGAGCAATGCCGCTAGCAGCCAGTGGCACCCGAGCCAGCAGGCCTGGCTGTGGTGGCCTTGGCAAGATGCGTGTGCCCCCAGCAGGCTCTGCTGTGTGCCCAGAGGAGCGCGCGAGGAGGCAGCTTCCCAATGCCAAGGGTGACTCTGGAGGGCCTCTGCCTTTCCAACGATGCGGAAGGGGCTCAAGGAGCACCCAGCTCCGGAGCCGGCACCAGACCCCTCTCGCCTCTTAATCCCAACTGGTGGGCCGCCTTGCTTGCTAAGAGAGGGCACCGCGATCTCCAGGTAGACAGACCCTTCCTGTCAATTTACATGGGGAGGAAGGCGGTGATGTCATGAGCAGGCTGGATCTGCTAAAGTTGGCTATCCCAGCTTAAAGGCTCTTATCGTTCGCAATCATGAATTTTTTTAAAAAAAAGTTAAGGCACTTAGCTATGCCAGTTGCCAATTTAAATTAATTAAGCCCTCGGTGCCCCCTGCCGAAAAAATCCCTGGCTATGGGGCTGCAAGCGGGTAAGGGCGTCTGCAGACTTCCTCTAATTAAACAACTTTATTTCTACAAGGCACAAACTCTGGATGCTACAAAAACAGATCTAGGTGCACTAAGCAAAATAAACAGGAGGACAGTGATGAAGTCCCTACCATTCAGGGTATATTTAGCCTTTGTTGGCTGCAAGATGCCCCCCTCCCTGGTGCATCTGCATGCAACCCTCCTTAGCATCATCCCCCTTGGACGTTCCTTTGTGGCCTCATTCCCCTCCCCTCTCCCCAGCCACAGGGAGGCCACGGCCCCTTTCCATCACCATCATCGTCACAGCATCTCTTGCTCCCCTGCCACTCATCCACCACAGAAAAGAACTAGGTTCAGTGAGGCATCAGTTCAATAGTGAAGGTGAAAGTTTCTCAGACTAGGATCTCAGAATTTGGCGGTGGGGCTGCTACAGCCCATTACCAAAAGAACACAAGCAGTGCTCCCTCTAAGCTGAGTTAGTGTGAACTAGCTCACAGTTGGGTAGCCTCCAACTCACCCATTTTTGTCTTCGCTCAGGAAAGATGGCTCCAGAGCAGACTCATTTATGCAGCAGCCAAATTGCTCGCTCACAACTTTAATGCCAGTAGCTCACAAAGTAGAATTTTTGCTCACAAGGCTCCACAGCTTAGAGGGAACATTGGACACAAGACAAGCCAAAAGACAGAAGAGATAAGGTTAGTCTGACATGATTTGTTCTTGAGAAACCCATGCTGGCTCTTAGTGATTACAGCCATCCTTTCTAAATGCTCAAGGACTGTCTGTTTGATGATTTGTTCTAAAACTTTCCCAGGTATA
This sequence comes from Gekko japonicus, assembly GCF_001447785.1. Lineage (NCBI taxonomy): Eukaryota > Metazoa > Chordata > Lepidosauria > Squamata > Gekkonidae > Gekko > Gekko japonicus. The sequence continues at coordinate 470,133 of NW_015159752.1, forward strand.
GATGTTAAGTTACCCAGATCATCCTTTCCCCCCTTCTTGATGATGGGGACAACATTTGCCCACCTCCAATCTTCTGGCACCTCACCTGTTCTCCAAGAATTCTCAAAAATAATTGACAGAGGCTCAGAAATTACATCCGCAAGTTCTTTTAATACCCTTGGATGCAGCTCATCTGGCCCCGAGGACGTAGTTTCATTTAAAGAAACAAGGTGTTTATGTACTACCCCTATGCCGATCCTAGGCAGCAACTCCCTTCCCTCATCATGTGTTCTGTTTTTGCCATGTTGAGCACCATTTCCCTTGCAAGAGAAGACTGAGGAAAAGTAGGGATTGAGCAGTTCTGCCCTCTCTTCATCACCTGTTACAATTTCCCTTTCCTGTCCCTGCAAAGGGCCCTACCATGTTCTTACTTTGAACAGAAGAACCCTTTTTGTTTTTGTTTTTAGCATCTCTCGCTAGCCTAAGCTCATACTGAGCTTTAGCTTTCCTAACTCTCTCTCTACAAGCCCTGGTTATCTGCTTGTATTCATCCTCGGTTATGAGGCCCTCCTCCAATTTCCTAAATGAGGGTGTGTTTTTAATTATTTCTCAAATCTTTAGAACGCCGTTTATGGAGCCACCTTGTGTTTTTTAGGCTCCTCCCATTTTCCCTTCTCATAGGAATCATTCGTGATTGTGCCTTCAGTATTTCGCTTTTAAGGACTCCCACATCCCTCTTGAACTCCCTTCTCCTTAAGTATTTCTGACTATGGGCTTCTATCCAACATAATTTTAAGTTCGTTAAAATTCACTCTCCTGAAGTCCAGCCTATATGTCTGATTACGTACAGCTTTTACCTTCCCCAAGACTGTAAATTCCAAAATCACATGGTCACTACTACCCAAGGTACCCACAGCTTTCACCTTGTCAACCAGTTCTTGGTGAGAATTAAGTCCAAGATAGCAAAGCCCCTTGTTTCTTTCTCAACTTTCTGGAAAATCAAGTTGTCAGCAAGACAAGTCAGGAATTTATTGGACCCTTCATTTTTAGCAGAGTTGGACTTCCAATAGATATCCAGGTAATTGAAATCTCCCATGACCACCTGCGCCATCTCTTTGAGAACTTTGTAATCTGTTCTAGGAGCATCTCATCCACGTCCTCTGCCTGGCTTGGTGGTCTATAGCAGACACCCACCATAATATCACTTTTATTTCTTACTCCTTTTATTTTTACCCAGAGACTCTCAACCGAATGTACATGCTTAGATTCACATATTTCCTCAAAAGTATATACCTCCTTTACATATAAAGCTACTCCTCCCTTCTTCCTTGTCTATTCCTTTTATTTATTCCAATTGCGAGTATCATTTCACCAAGTTTCAATAATGCCTATTAAGGCTGCGGTCACATGGAACATTAGCCACGCAAGAGAGACGGAAGACAGGTGGATTTTCCAGCCGCGATCTCACCGGCACATCTGGGCACAACCGAGGCTTCCCGCCGAAAACGCGCAGCAAAAAACTAGTACCTCGGAGGTACTAGTTTCCGGAAACCGCAGGGCAAGGGCAGGCGTCTGATCGCGTTTCCGGTGGCATCCAGCGCCCGCCCATGTCCCCTTGCAAAAAAGGTTCCCCCCCCAAGTCTCCGTGAATGCGCACACGCAACCAACGGAGCATGCGCATTCGTCGTGTACACAAAAAAGAAAACCAGTTTGCTGCACCGCGTGCTTCTTCGTTGCGCGCAGGCGTGTCCTGTGATCGGCACCTCTCCCTACCCACGGAACCTCCACGGTACCTCCACAGGACCTCCACAGGAGGTCTGATCGCTTAAGCACGTGTTAGTTTGCCCCGGGGCAAACAGCCACGCTCCTCCCCTGCAGTTTCCTGCCCGTGTGACCGGAGCCTAAGTCATAGTACCCTCCCTGTATTAAGACTCCAAGTTCCTCCTACTTGTTCCCCATACTTTGCGCATTAGGGTTGATATATCGGAATCCACGGTTTATGCACACTGAGGTATTCATTTCTGTACCTACCTGAAGTTAATGTTTCCTAGCATATATGCATCATTCCCTGCAAATCTTTAGTGTTCTTGACAGTTACTGGCATCATACTAGGCTTTGCATTTTTGTTTCACTTCCCCATAGGAGTTAATTTAAAGCCCTCCTTTCTTTAATTCACAATTTATTAATTTCTGTAATGAACAATAATACAGGTTACTGAACTTATTTTCCATCAGTCTATTATATTATTCACCCCCATGATTATTAATAATAGAAAGTATTCTCAAACTAATCCACTAACTTCTGTTATACCTAATTAATAACCAAGAATTACTTCCTGTTCTGAATCCTATTATCTTTTCACACCTGTTAAATACAATTCCATTCAGTTTCCTGAGTTCTTTTCCCATATCCACATGAGTTACAGTACGTATATCAACATAATAACATCCATTGGACATCCTTCTGTTTACTGTTTACTATTACATACTTCCAAACTAATTTCTTCTTCAGAAAATCCAGCTTCATCTAAAAAAGAAAACCAAATGGGGCTGCCTCTCATTCTTCCTGTGAGAGGACTTACGGGGGGGGCATCCCCCAATTACACCCACTGTTTGAAGTTAAAATTAGTTGATTGCCTTCTCACCCCATAGCACTATAAACCCTATCTACGTATACCATTTTAGAAAAAGGCTCTGTTTTATGTTAAACTAAATTACGAATCATAGTAAGCATTCAAATGATTGAATGCATAAAATGTAACACTTTTATCTTTGAATTGCTCCTTGAGTTGGTTCCTGGGGGCCTCATGTCTTTGTGAGTTTTCAACTAACCGTCTCTAAACAGACCGAATTCCAATCTACTCTCTGATCTCTTACGATTTTACACATGCAGCTTAAAGCTTTTTACCAGATACCTCATCAAAGGCTGTGTAAGTTTTGCCATCGAGATGAACGATAATATGACCTAGAGGCAACCAATGAAACCTAACACCGTTATTTTTTAGTTTTACTGCCACCTCCCACCTCCGTCTCCTTCCTGCAAGGATTTCTGGAGGCAAATATGCATACAAAAAAACCCATTTTTTTTGTCACATCCTGAATGTGTGCACCTGGTAGATAGCATACCTCTTGAGATGACAAGTCCGATCGGCACACTTTAGCCTCTCAGTAGGGAATCCCCAATTACCAGCACACACCTTTGCCTACATTGGGAGGCAGAAGCTTCAGTCCTCTCATCCACAGGGGCCTGAGAAATTTTCTTTGAGCTGTGGGGAGGCTGGGGGAGTAGCTTCATTCCAGTGCTCTATAGGGAGATGCAATCCATTGCAGAAGTGGTTCAGATTATCTTCACATCCCTGATTACTCCCTTGCCAAACTGCCTCACAAGACTACTTGCAAAAGGTTTGCAGAAGCAAAAAATCTTAACACAAAGCTTCTTATAGAGCCCCAAGACACAACCCCTAGGCTAAGAGTCACAGGGCAAGAGCCTTTTGGCTCTCACCCTTCAGGCTTGCGCCTCTTGCAAGAAGAAGCCTTACACAATTCAAGGCTCACCCAGCAGCCACACCCAGGAAAAACAGCTAAAAGCTGCAATCAGTTACAACCCAGTCAAAAGAGACAAACAGAAATCACAATTACACAAACAAGCACCACTCTCCAGCAGGCTATACACGTCCACACACCCTCAAACACTGTCCTCCCCGTCAAGAACCTCAGCTAATTATCCTCAGCCGCTAAGGAACCTGTAAATGACATCAACCCTAAACAAAAGGGAGCCCCCTTCCCAGCCAAATCGATATGGAAAAGAATGCTGAATACAATTAAAGGGGATTAGGGGAAATAATGGTGGTGGAAGAAATGTTTCTTAAAGGGGGAACTGCTATGGATATGACAACTAACATGAGACTTGCAGAAATGGGCTTTGTTCAGAGGAAGGAAGAAATTCTCCCTCTGCAATAACATTATTCTATGTGGAACAAGGTGACCCTTTTGCAACTGTTGGGTATTAAAAAAACGAAGACCTGGTATTCCCCACCTTTCAAAGCTACATGCAAAGCGCCAACTCCAAACGATGCAATCCCTCCACAGGAGTTCCATCCTTCCTTCCTGCTCTCCCAGCTTGGATGGGAAAGGGAAGGCGGGACTTGCAAAATCCCAGCCTCTTGGCTCTGCAGAGCTCCTCCCCAAATTTTGCAGCTGCTGGGGGAGGGCTTTTCCAGAGGCAGTTTTTAAAACAGCTCCAATGAAACATCCAAGGAGAGAGAGGTGGTGATCGGGCTGGGGGGGGGGCCCTGCAGCGACTTTGCCTACATGGCCAGTACAGCAGGACAGGACATGGCGGCTTTGTCACAGACAGAGGTTCCCCACAGCCCACACAGAGTTCTCCTAGCTTGCAGCCATTCCTCAGAGCCAGTTTGGTGTCGTGGTTAAGTGCGTGGACTCTAATCTTGGAGAACCGGGTTTGATTCTTCCACTCCTCCACTTGCACCTGGCTGGATGACCTTGGGCAAGCCGTAGTTCTGTTAAGAGATGTCCTTGAAAAGAGGAGGAGGAAAAGGAGGAGGAGATTGGATTTATATCCCGACCTTCATTCAGAGTCTCAGAGTGGCTTACAATCTCCTTTCCCTTCCCCTCCCCACAACAGACACCCTGTGAGGTAGGTGGGTTTGAGAGAGCTCTTTCCAGAACTGTCCTTGAGAGAACAACTCTGACAGAACTATGGCTTGCCCAAGGTCATCCAGCAGCTACAAGCGGAGGAGTGGGGAATCGAAAGAGCCATGCTGAGCTCAGGAGCTGGAGAAGTGACCCTGGGAGCCACGCCAGGCCCAGAAGGGGGGCAGTGAGGGTTGGACCTGAGCCAGGCGTGGCGGCGGGGGTGTCAGGGCCACTTGCCTACGGCAGAGTCTCCAGCAGAGCAGACTGGTCTGCACAGGCACAGACAAGGCTCTAGATTTTTCTGCAAACTTGGGGGCTCCCTCATGTTCGGAGAAAAAAAAACCTGCTGTCGATGTGGCCCTGATCCACAGTTTGGGCCATGCCTATCAGGCATAATAGGACTTCAGAATCCACATGAACGAACACAGTATCATTAAAAAACTATTCTGATGTGATGACATGATGATGCTCATGCTAGAAATGAAGTCATCTTTGGGTAATTCTAAGAAGTAACACCTGAACAACAATCACAGCTTAGTATTTACACCGGTATTTGTCAAATGTGTGTAATGGGAGATAGAATTAAACCGCAAGTCCTAGAGCAGATTTTAACAAACCATAGACTGAATGGGGGGGGGGGAAATTTCTAAAACATAGAGCACTTAGTAATTCAATTACATTCTCCACAGATAAGAAATGTTGAAATCATAACATGATTCCATAACATGATACATTATTGTATTTTTCATGTAGAATGTTCAAATGCAAATAAAACATTCAGCATAGGACTAAGCAGCTAAACTTTACTGATACAGAACCAAAACTTATTTTTGAGTTCAGGCAAATACCATTCACAAACGTATCAAAAATATCATTGCCTTTAATTTCATTAGTGTCATCTTATTCACAATGACGGAGGCTTGTCCCATTGATTTTTCTTTAAAACGAATATTATCCACACAGCGGTGGGTGGGTGTGGGGTTAGGCCACATGCTTTAGAGAAATTTTAAAGAAGCAATCTATTATTAGATTAATCAAACACTCTTCTCTTATATGTGCAACAAGTCCCTCGACCTTTGTAATAATGCAAACACACCGTGATCAGAATGAGTCTGACAGAACACATGGGTGGCAGTGCTCTTTTTGTAGCAGGAACTCCTTTGCATAGTAGGCGACACATCCCTAATGTAGCCAATCCTCCAAGAGATTACAGTAGCCCCTGTAAGAAGAGCTCTGTAAGCTCTTGGAGGATTGGCTACATTAGGGGTGTGTGGCCTAATATGCAAAGGAGCTCCTGCTACAAAAAGAGCCCTTTTGCTACAGAACCAAGAACGTCAAGTGGTTTGATAGAGCTTTGTTTGTTTTACTACTGAGATCCAGGCAACAATAAGAGGTACCAGAAAATTAAATCCTTCCTTTTAAAAAGTATATAGATCAGAATTCTGAGTAAAATGTGAAAAGAAAGGCAACAGCAAGTATTTTAGACATATCCAGAGAACGACATCAGTTTATTTTATTAAATTTCCTAAGCAGCCACTCCTGGCCTTCTTCAGGGCTTGCATCAGTCAGCCATTCATCTGTGAGAGCTACTGTCAAGAACCTCCCCCTGTGTCATATTTTATAAGGACTGGATTATCTGAATGCAAGCTGACCAAAACCCTAGTCGTTTAGGGACTCTCTGGGAACACATGCATATTTCTTTAACTTTCTAATGTGAGAAAAGACATATGTTACTACGGTGCATGAATTGAAAATGAAGGCCATCCTAAGTGAAAACACAAAGCAACAGGTTTGCACCTCAACATAGACACAGAACAAGCTATTAGACAGTGAAACATATTTTGAACAGGAAAGATTATTCTCACAATAAAGGCATATATGGTTATTAGTTTTCTTTAAATGTTTGAAATTAACAAAAAGTAAATGTCTTCAAATACAAGCATCTTCTAGGGACTAGAACAGATTTATGTAGCCTCTCTCAGGCCAATATTTTGTATAATGAAAATTTTCTTACATTTAGAAGTGCACCAAGTAACATTTTTTTAAAGAGAAAGAGAACAACGCTCAGCCATTTAATGAAGTTTCAAATGTTGATGAGTTTAAGTTGGACAAATATGAATCCAGGCTCCACAATTACTCTTTATTTACTCGGTGTCACTATTCTGTTAAGAGCTCCTAAAACCTTACCTTAACAAAAAAGTAATTTACCACCTATCATTAAGCACAGAAAGTTGATTTACTGTATATTACAGAGTATAACGTTCAGAAAGCTTGTCTGCTAAACATAAAAGAAAATCTTATAAACTTGCTATTAAAACACAAGACTTTATTAAAAATGCATGCATCCATTTAGCTTTATGGTGTGTGTGTGTCTGTTTACCTTTGCTGTACACTTTGCAAATAAATGTTTCTTAATCAGTTCCATAAAAACCCACAACAGTCTAGGCAAATAAACCATGTCAAAAAGCTGTACACTGAGTTTTGCCTCTTTCCACAGCAGCAATGCAAGCAGGTACAGCCATTTCTTTCCTTTCAGCATATACAAACAGAAACACATACCATTTTAAATTCCAAATTACAGCAGCCATCCTGACCATGAAAGTAACACAGACCAGAAATCTTCTTTTCTGGTCTTTAAGCATGCAAGCATCTGCAGAGAATAAAAGACAAAACACTGAGCTACTCCAAGATCCAGTGGCTGGAGACTTAAAGTAGAAAAGAATAGAATTCAGTCAGCCACAAAGGTCGCCATGGCAACAGCGCACGGAGCCCTCCCCTCGGTTATTACTTACGCAACATTTCATCACAAAAGGACCCTCCTACTGGCCTAGCTGGAACCTCCAAGCTCTCTCCCACTGCAATTGTGGCCTTTCCGTTCATTTAGATTTCCCCAAACAAAAATAATAACAGCATTTGGTTTAAAGCAACATACGTTCTGCCTGTCACTTAATGCTCCTTCTCTCAGGCAGCAAGTGCACTTTGAGTTTATGCTTAATACTGTTTCTGCTTTGAAATCCAAAATGTCTGTGTCATGAACTAACCATTGTGCCTCAGCGCGGCTCTTTCCGCTGCAAGGCATGTGGGTAGAAAATGGGCCCGGCCGAAAAATGTGTTTAGATATAGTTTTTACGGAAGGAAGGAAGGAAGGAAGGAAGGAAGGAAGGAAGGAAGGAAGGAAGGAAGGAAGGAAGGAAGGCAAACTTAAGCAGGTGCAGATAATTTACGTATGTATACTGGTGGTAAATTTCACACCCGTTTATTTTTACCTAATCTTTGGCATATAAATTGATGGGAGATTTGCTCATAATATTATTAACTGCCAAGCTGCCAGTCAGGTAATTTTAATTAGTTATTTAAATCTTAAATTGTTGGACTTAATGTTTTTATGATGCAATGTTTCTATGGAACTGCTTAATTGCTGATACGATGTGAGCCGCTCTGAGCCCGCTTGCAGGGTAGGGCGGGATATAAATCTAAATAAATTTAAAAACTTCTTTTATTTAAAAAGACAACTTGAAATTAAAACAATTTACACTATTACATTGCGAATAAATGTAGCTGTATGGCTCAGTATTGATCGGATCTGTCTACAATGCAAGTCTGACCAGCAAGGGAGGTATCCACAGGGCATTGCAGAATGGCTCTGCTTAAGGGTGAGAAAACGCCATCAGTTCCACAGAACAACGGGGGGCCATTAGACGCCTGAGGCGGAAACCTGTGCAACATCCTGGAGCCCAGGAGAATTCTGTCCAGCTGGAGTACTGGCCCCAAAGACTGCCAAGCCCCCACAAGAGGAGGGCACCCATATTAAGCTAGGCCCACCATAAGCCTGTAAGCTCCACACAGTGTGTACTCTGCACATTGCATACAATCATACAGAGGCATCTGGACTTTATCCCATCATGGCTGCCAAGAGCCCCCACAGGCTTCTGGGAAGAGTCTCTCTAGGCCCTCAAACAATTTTGGTCCCAAAGCCCCCCCCCCCCCAACAGTCCTGTATGCTATGCTGACAACATTATCATTATAGCCAAGCATGAAGAGAATTTCGAGCTTGCTGTGAATGCATTCTGCCAACCAATGTGCCCCCCTTCCCCAATTCCAAATGGGATTTTGAGCCAGCCAGAACCCTGGAGAAATCATTGATCTTTTGTGAAATTTGGTGACTGTTCTACTTCTATTACACTGAAAATCTCATTTCCACAAGCCTCCCCACTTCACCCAAATACAGCTCACAAAGGTGCATAGTCAGAACCCCCAATGAAATGTGTGTGTGCATCTTGATTATGCTTTTCCTGTACTCAGTAACTGATACACTGAGAAAGACGTATGGAGTCCTGATCTGTCAACAGCAATTGTACATGCCTCATTTTAAAAGCCAAGAACAGCTCCCAGGAGGAAGACTGGCCAAGCAATGTACATGCATCCCATGGACAGTACAGTTGCCCACTATGTTCACACACATCATGCTTGCAACATCTGAAGGAACAGAAGTCAGGAACAAATTAATTGTATACAGTGCCAAGTCCATGATACCAAATAGTGGCAAGTTACCATCCAAAAGAAGCAAAGAAAGAAGTCATGATTGCACTAAAGTCCTTGGAAATAAAGTTGTCTTATATCCTCAAGGGCGGCAAAAAAGGAGGTTTGCATACATCCTCCAGCAAGCTAGTCAATAAATGAAGAGCAATAAGAAAGAAGGCTCATGAAATGAACAAACAAGAGGCATTGCTGAGAAGACCTAAGTTGGCCATGGATTCATGCAGAGACGTGATCCTCAGGATGTGTGGGGCTCTAAAGGTTAGAACTGGCGACCCTAATTAAGACCAGAAGCAAAAAAGGTAGCTAGAGGAACCATTCAAAACCCAAGTGACATTTATTTGTTTGTTAAGATTTCTATCCTGCCCCTCCCCCAGAATGGGGCTCGGAGTGGCTAACAACATGGCAGCAGGGCTATTTCTGGACCGGACCGGCGTTCCAGCTGCCTTCTGGTTTGGCCACGCCCCCTGCTCCCAACTGCCTTCTACCTGTCTGTGCACATCGCATCAGCCCGTTTCCCTAAGTTGCGCGGAGGCGGAGGTGGATGGGACCGCGGTGGGCGGTGGCTGCTGCTGGGTTTTTTTCTTTTCGCAAGTAGCAGTGGAATCTTGCTCAGACTCCAGTTCCTAGGAAACTGTGAGACTCTCCCGTTGACTTCAAATATTTTTGGAAATCGACCTGCCAAAGAGAGACCTGCTTAATAATTCAACAAAGGGGGGGGGGGGGGGAGAGAAACATCTTTCATGGGATGGCGCGAGCTGCTCCTCCGTTTGTGCCCGCCCACTGATCAGCATGACTTAAAGTCTCTGAACAGCAGGAGGCGGAACCAGGCTGCGCCAGCCAATGATCGCTTCCCCTTTTTTCTTCCTGCTTTCAGTACAGAGCCATGTGCAAACATGGCGCAGTGCAGCTACGTGCACGTCTAGACTGAGGGCCATTTGTTCTCAGGGATGGCTAGAGGCGGGGTCTAGTCAAGGACTGTGGAGCGGGAGCCATCTCTTGCACCAGAGATCAAGTCTCTCTCTCTGTCTTCCTGGACACAGATGGACCAGGTGCAATTAAGAAGGCAACCAGACACTCAGTCCCTGTTGCCATAGGTAGGCCTAACAAAACTCTGTTGGAGCCTCAGAAAACTCTCTGGTGGGAAGGCCAGCATGTTTTCCCTCCGTCCCCATCTCTTTGTCCTCTTTCTTTCCATCTTTCCCTCCTTCTTTGCTTCTCTCTCTTTCCATACTTTTTTCCTT